>NW_028277053.1:15755000-15945000 GCF_059951505.1 Python bivittatus
AAAACATTCTGAATAAAAATTGGGTTGAGATTTCTATCCTGGGTACTAAGATTAACATACAATTTCATAGCACTAGGATTCAACTGTTTACAAAATGCCCTTGGATCAGTTACCATTTTGAGGACAGTGGTAATTAGAGGATAAATACCATTCTGTCACACTTAGAACTAGAGAAGCTACACACACAGACAGACAGACAGACAGACACACACACACACACACACACACCTCTCCCTCTCCAGCTTGGACCACTGATACTGATTAGGAATTCTTCTGAAACAATGATACACCTAGGATATTCAATTTTGTAAATTGAGATAGCCAGGGATCCAACAGATGCAGCAGGATTGTTGACCACCTTTTAACGTAAAGAAAATACTTTACGTTACCAGACAAAGACCCATTTAAATACTGTATTTTGTGAGGACCTTCCTTTCAAAATGAAAGTTCTGCAGGTGATCAGTTCATAATTTGTTTTAACAAAAAGGCTTGCCACATTTTAGATAAAATAAAGTAATTTGCTCAATTGCTGAGTTCCCACATTGGACTAAGCCAAAATGTGGCTTGTTATTGTGAGATGGTGAGATGTGTAAACCCACCTCTTAGGTTTAAAATGATGAGTTAAGCAACCCATTTTAGTTTATGGAACAGATCAATCAATCAAACCCAAAACATGATTGCCTTTTGTTACTTTACTATCTTACACTGTATACTACCGTTGCAAGACACGACAAGAATTACAACTTTAGTTGCCTATCATATCTTTTAATATGATAGAACTTCAGCTGGAACTAGTAAGAAGTAGCTAGACTTCCCTCAGCCCTAATATGTAATCTGTAAAAAATTTATTAAAATGAATTAATGATTCAGATAATATAATCTTCCTAAAATATTCTTGGCCTCTTGTGCCCATCTTTATATGTTCATAAAAATATGAGTTTTATATTTCCTTCCTGAAGTGGTAGAAACCAACTAATCAGAGAGGAAAGTAATTTTTTAAAAAGTCTCTAGGCGTATGCAAAGCAACTGGGGCATTTGGAGATTGTGAGGATCTTTCATGGGTCAGATGATACATAAAGAGAGAATTTGATTAACATAACTGCATGTGGGGACAACATTTGAAACGAAGACTTTATTTAAGAAGCTGGTGTTACAATTAACAGAGGAAAAGGGATGTAACTTAAGCTTCCAACTAAATGTCAGCCCTTTCAGGTAGACCAGACCAGGAAACCAACATCATGCATGTTAATACTACTTTTATTATAAGATTATAGTAACAGAATCTTGCAAGTCTGAATACACTCCCCCCTCTCTCCCTTTACTTTGTGAGAATTAGGGAGGGTCTTGTCTGGGACGCTTTCTCAGGTTACAGTTCTGGCCCAGACTCAGATTTCTCTTATCTCACTGTTGTCTTGGTAGCAGCTCTTCCTCCTGTCCCTCAAGGTCATTCCTTCTTCCCATTATACTAAGTTTCAGAGAAGCCAAGATTTTTGCATATAACAGAGATGGACATTATTTCTTTGTGCTTGGTCTAAGAGATAGTACTGCCAAAATTAAAATAAAAAAGCATGAACCCGATTAATGCATTACTGAACAAAGGACAGATGGAAACTATTCCTCCCACCCATTATCCCATTGTATAATCTGGGCAGGACAGAAAGGCACAAGCATTGAAATCATGATTTCATCGTAAATAGATTGCTAGAGAAGCAGCGGTCACTGAACTTCTTCATTAGTTGGTGCAATGTAGTGACCTATCAGAAAAGACCTACGTCCCTGAGTCCCTGCCTATATCACTTCTACCTCTAGTTTTCTAGAAGCCCGATATTTATAATTCAGAATGGAGCTGATGGGAATTGTAGTCAAAAGATCTGGAGGAGGACAGGATGCCTACTGTTGTGGATAGCCTTGGTTTGGTTTCCAGTTTCTAAGTCCACTGCTGATGTTGTATTGGAAGAGTTAATATAATTGAGCCCATTCTAATTTACATTTCCTCTTAGGTCGGCTTGGCATCTAGGGATATTAATACCAAAATAGATGAGAAGTTAATTTTCAGAAGTGCAGAGCTATAAAAACAAGGTCTGTCCAAACTCTCTGTATTAATAATTAAACCAGGGATGTATATGTGAGGCGCTTTTTAAGTAATGAACATTAGTCATAAATATTTAACAGTTGTGCTTATGAAATATGCCCTAAATTATAGCAAAATGTTAACAAGGATGCCGAGTGCTTGACAGAACAATGCAACCCATGAATATTTCAAAGCAGTTTGTTTGGCAGGTAGGAGCAAATGAGACAGATGCTCCTTTCGTTCTCCGGCTCTACTAGCCTCAGATTGTGACTCTCCATTCCACACCTCTGTTTGTTTGTTTGGGTGGAAAAGCAGGCTGGTCTTTTCCAGCCTTGCCTGAAAAAAGCCTCTTGCCCAGGGTTGACTTCCTGTGCTAACAGATTGACTCCGTGGAGAAATCTTTTGAAATGGTATTATTGATTAACTCAGCTCATGCATCAATACAATATGATGACAGTGATCAAGAAGGTGGAAGCAAAGTATAATGTGAAAATACATTTATCAATAGGAGATCAAGGAAGATGCTGAGGCTTTTTGTCAGTCTGTACTTTGAACTTTATACTTTCTGACTAGTAGAGTCAACTACAGTCCAACACCAACAACTCAATCATAGCCTCCAAAAATGTTAGATGTTAGGAAGTGGCGATCTTTCTCAATGGATCCCAACTTTAAGGGGCTCATGATAGGTAGTTGCCAGTGATGGGAGGGGGAAAAATGTCTATATGCATCAGTGGAGTATATCAAGGATTTCTAAAGCTGGAAGCTGGAAGGGTAGAAGTGATAGGGGGAAAATATGAGATGGGGACCTCAGGGAATCTCCAATGGTCTATCAGAGTGCTTTTCTAGACAGCACATTCAGCACCCTTTGGCTGAAGCCCCTGGAAGAGTCTTAAATGTAGATTGATTTAGTTACTGTGTGTTGATGCTTCCTGCAAAGTAGTTGATGAATATTTAAATAAGTCATTCACAAATAAAAAAAAGTAAAATTAAGTTACGGGCATCCCATCCAGGGGTTAATTACATTTCTGCCTTTTTTTCTTCCCCAGCCAGTCTTGGCCTCTACATGAAGGCAGGAAAGAGGTTGCTTAGGACTGTGGATTGGAACCAATTGTGCGAGAGGCTGACTGGAGCTTTGTCCTTCTAAGTTTCTAGTCCTGAAGATGGCTCAATAATTCTGTGAAGTAGATATGTGAAGCATTGAACACCCCCAATACCCTGAGGACACTTTCAGATCTTATTTGGAGGACTAATTATTATACTGTATGTTGATCTGCACAAACCAAGTGAGCGTAGACAATATTCTCAGCAGCATTTATGTGACCATAAATCACAATAAAGCCTGTTCATGGCAGTTTTATTTTAAAAACTATTAGATAGACATAAACTAGAGGCTGGTTCTTACTTACTTCTCTGTTGTATCAATTATACACATGTTAGTTTTTTTTCTGGGGACAGAGACCCTGTTTCTGCAGATTTCTAATGCAAATTTTTGACAATAAGTCAAAATAGATCTATTCTACATTATTTTGGAATTATAGATGTACACACACACACACTATTGTTAACATTAGTTCCTCGAAGCAGACATTTACTTTTTTTTACTTTCCTTTTTAATATTTAGTATGTTGTCACAGAAAGTGTATCATGTATTAGTTTAGTCTGAATTGCATGCATAATTAAAAAGGCAGATAATTCAAAGTGCCAAGCAAATTGGTGACTTGTCTAAAGGAAAAAAAAACAACAGACATGGTATTACTCCCAATTTACTACTAGTTCCTCCAACTCTGTTACACTGTTATACTGAATTACTACAAGCTATGCATATATACAAGCCACGCATATAGCAATTTCCGTAACAAAGAACAGAATCAGTCATGATTATGATTCTGCCTTCTGCCTTAGATCGTGATGCTCGCTACCCGAGGCATACTTCTTCAGCTGCTTCTATTTTATTTATTTATTTTAATCTGCTGATTAACTTCTTTAGCTGTGTGTGCTTTTTCTCCCTCCATTGTAATTAGAGCAGCAGAGAAACTAAAGGAAGCTGAAACAAAACGTATCTGTGGATATATTTGGTGAGATCATTTTTCAGCAACTTGTTCATCAGGATTAGTTGCCGTACTTTTGAAATAAGTATCAACTTCTGAGAGTATCATAAACAAGAATAGAGAGCTATTTAATATGGTCTAGGGCAATAAGGCTGTTCAGGTATCTGTAGAAGTTATTTGTTCTCCCTGACAATCTTAAGATTACTTAAAGTTAAGTAGCTGCTGGAGTTAGCAGATTCTGTTGGCATCAGCAGCAAACATCTGGAGAAGAGGAATAATGGTGACATTACCAGTTTTAAAGAACAGCTAAGCAGTCAGTTGGATTTATATACACAGTGTTGGTGGATGGAAAGGAATTGCAAGACTATTCTTCTCCAGAAGCACCCTAATCTCTTAGGCCAACCCTGATTATCACTTGGCAGCAATATGATTTGTTGTAAGTGAGCAAACATCTAAGGCATGAGTGGGTGAAAATATCCTTTGGTTCATTTTCTCAAAGTTTCATCAGTTCTTGATAAGTAGGATGGAGAGCTTTTTTAAAAAGAATTAAATCTGAGAGAAAGAATGCAAAAGAGTCAATATGGTTCCATTTGAGTAGGAATGTTCATCTCAGTCTTCTTATACTTGTCCTCCAAATGTTTTGGAACTCATGGCACTTCTGAAAACCATTACTATAGGGCACCGCATTGGAGAAGGTGGCTTTAGAATTTAAGAAAAAAATCAACCTAAAAGTCGGTATAAGTAATCATAATCCTAGTCCTAGACTATTTTGCTAATACATAACCTAAAAATTGGTTTCTTCTTTAGGCGTTTCATGGCAAGAATCACACATCTGAATGGTATATAGGAAACTGGAGGGAGGTTTCCAGCAAAGAGGTAGGTGGAGCCAAATTTTAATTGAGTTTATAAATTGAAATCAACTCATCGTGTGGAATAAAAATGCAGGACACAAATGCAAAATTTATTTTATTTATTTATTTATTTATCAAACTTATCCCTGCCCATCTCCCCCCAATGGGGGACTCTTTCATTGCCCTTTGAACTTCTCAGTTCAAGTGAAGAAAATACTTCCTAGAGTTCCTTCTTCTCTGATCATTTTCTTCAGCAAATACTCTATTTCTAAAGATCACACTCTGCCTCATTCTTTTTGCACTCTGAACAGCAATGCGCACATGCAGACATCAACAAATGGAAATCTGGAAGGCTTATATATTTATTCCCCCCATCTTCAATATACCCCCCCCCCATTCTAAGGAAGGGAGAATATTCCAATCTGTTCCAATGAAATGTTAATTGTCATGGACAAATGAATAAACCAAAAGGTAAAAAGGAATAGAAATAATACTCTGAAGCAAAGTGTCCAGAGATTGGAATCTGAAAGTTACATTAATAAGCCTCATTCGATATATTCCTAAATATTCCATTGTTTTATTATGACTGCTTTCCCTAGAGTTTTGCTTTTTGTCTAGTCCTGAACATGCTGGCAAGGTAATAATTTCTTCCCTGGACTTTTCAATTCATTGGCTTTAAAAACAAACAAATAACACTGCACCACACTGTATTAAACATTGCATAAAGTTGCACATTAAGAATGCTTTATCATTATATTAAGCCTACCGAGAGATAATTTGTGCACTCTGAAAGATAATTCACCTCCATTCAGTAAAAAGTCCAGGAAAAGATCATCACTGAACTTCAGTAAAAAGGTTTTCCTTGAAATATCTTAACTGTAAATGTTTTAAAGTACACTTTCTAGAACAAAGGGCCAACGATTAGCTTTTACATATTGCTCCCAACAGTGAATTCTGAATGTTTCCATTTCTGCCTAAGGCTGTCCACCACATCAAGAAGTGCATAATGCAAAAGGTCAGCATCTTTTCTTCGTGATAATTTAAAAGCATGTGAGAAAGACAGAAGGCTGCCTTTCAGTGACACACTATCTGGAGATAAGCATAGACATGGACTAAAAAGTTTTGTTTTTAAAGAAAGATTTAAGAAGCTTCAAAGACCTGCTTGATATTGATGAAGAATGCACCGCACTGAAGCTACCTAGCTCTTCAATAAAACTAAATGCAGCCTCCGTAGTGGGGACTATACAAAAAGAATCTTAATCTCCTATAGCATCCACAGATGGTCATCCTTGGAGACATTATTGTCAATAGCAGTGGATTCCATCGATTTGCATAGATAAAAAATGGCACTGGCATGGATGATAAACATAGATCTGTTCCTGGAGACATCACTGTCTGGAGTGAGAAACAGATTCTGCTTCCTCAGCCTATATATTTTGTGTGCCATATTGCAGAATGAAAGAAAACACTAACTTTGTAGCGTTGAGAAGTTTTGCTAATTGTATTAGCATTTTTGTTCTTGCTTTGTTCCTCCAGATGTTACACCTGAATAGAGACACCCAGATTGATTGATTTGTTTGTTTGTTTTCCTTAATTAAATCTCAGTAGCAACTCCATTAAAAATTAGAAGGGATGGAAATTCTGCTTATTTCTGCCAGCGGGAAAGTTAATTGGGCTGCATGTTTTGAATTACTTTTATCATTTGGAGAACTAATGAGCAGGTATGGTAGAAATGTTCCATTGGCTATTCAGTGAGGGATCCTGAGATACCATTTTGTACTGTCCAGTACTGAATGTTGGATCTTTTTTTTGATATATTACTATTTCTATCCGGTGGTTTCTGTATAGACCATCTTTATCTTTCTCATTCTACCACAACAGTATAAAGACTTGACTGTCTGCCTGAAGACTGCATTGAACAGCTGCAGCCTTGACTACTTAGTTTTGCAACCTAGCAAGAAAGGAAGAAGAAGACACCAATAGGCCTAATGGGTTCTTAATTCCAAATGTTTCTCTTACCATAAAGAGAAGAGATGTTTATTGGAAGAGCTGTCTTAAACAAGTATCATATCCCATCTAGTATAAAAGGTAATAGAGAAACTCAATTTGCTTTATAAATATTGAACATTTAATACCTTTTCCAAACATCCCTGGATCACCTCATGTTTACCTTCTCTGTGTTCATTCACTTTGCTTTCATTAACACTCACATATATGTGAAAAATGAGATTAGAAGTTTCATTATAAGCAACATGTATAGCATCAATTATAATGTTTGTTTGCTTACATTTCCACAGGTGTTATGGCTGCTAATATTGTTCAAATGAATTTAGCTTCACTTGATAAAAGCTCCTGATTTCCCTCCCTCTCTCCCCCTCCCCCCTTTAATAAGCAGTGTTCATATAACAAATTATTACAGAATGGAAAATGCCTTTTTTTTTTTAATTACTTGGATTTCGGTTCAGCTTTGTTTTACCAGTGGGAGAATCTGGAAAATAAAAGGTCAAAAAAGGTGAGTTATACTGAAAGTATTAACAAACAGTACCACTGATATATCTCACTACATTCAGCAAGGCTTACTCCAAGGAAAGTGTATACAATAAGATGTATCTTATGTGGGAAACTCAAGGTCATTGCACTGTTTACATAGAGTCTTCCTAGGCAACATTAATTGTAGTATGCAGAACATCCATGTTAGGCAATCTGTCCACTGTGATAAGTTTAACATTTATAAATTAAATAATTGCAATAACATCATATCCACGTTGCATAGCTTTTTGTGTGTTCATTTAAGTGCAATGGTGAATGATTTCATGGCATGGTGACTGCACCGATACTCAGACATGTAGACCAGACTTTACCAAATAACATGAAAACTGAAATTCCTACTCTTTGCTCATAATAGTGACACTCAGGATTATCCACTGAAGTTGACTGGCACTAGAATCAAAGCTGACCAAGGGTTCTGTTTCTTAACTCAATGCATAATTAACCAATGGGATTAATACTATCAAAAAGAATTAGGATTTGCATTAATTCTAATTTCCCAGACTTTCCAAACCTGGTGCCCTCTATGCAGCCAAATTTAACTGGAAAGCACCACACTGAGAAAAGTCTTCTACTTCCCCATCATAGCCATTGTAACCATTGTAAGAACATACAGCTGGAATGGGCCCATCTCTTTAAAAATGCACGTCCTTCCAGCCATGTATACAACATTTCAAGCTTCAAAGAGATCCTTGCTTATCAAGGCCATCAACAAAACTTCAACTTTATATTAGGACACGATTAGGTGTCTTCATGCTGGAATGATTTCTTATCAAGCAAAACAGAGTTAGCCACATATTTTAACTCTACTTTTGAGCACAGAGGAGATACTGTACCTGCAGGAACTGGAAGGAAAAAGTAGGAGTGTGGTTGTTTTGTTCAGGGGTTGTAACTGGGGAAGAGATTCAGGCTGGGGCACAGATGGGAAAGGAACAATGGAAGCCTCAGAATCTGTCTACTATTATCAATGGGTACGTAATGTGGCCCAAGGGAATGGAACTAGATAGTTGCTTTATAGCATGCCAGCTTTGTTTTTTCTTAAAACCCACCCTAAAAAGTCAAGAGAGACAGGGAGTGTTGTAGGTGTCAAGCAAGGTATCTAGGTCATCCTGGTGCTTTCTTGATCTACACTGCCAACCTCTGGTATTACTTCCTGTGGTTGTTTGTTTGTTTGTTTGTTTGCTTATTTATTTATTTATTTGTTGGACTTCTCCCCCACCCATCTCCCCCCAATGGAAGACTCCATTGGCTGTTGCTAATCTTTCAATTCTGCAAGCTCCTTGCACATAGTCTCATTGTCAGTGGATGGAAGATTATTTTTTTGTAGCTGACTTTTGTCCCAAGCACGGAGAGAGTAACGCTTCCTCATTTCCCTTTCCTGGCCTGGATGCCAGTTGTTCTGTCATCCAAGGACAGTATGAACATGATAGAATGGCTATTAGAAGCCATCACAAAAGGAAAGGAGAAGATGGCTAAAATGAAATCGCCCTCCCTCTATGCCCCCCATACTCTAAGATTTGGACATTGCATCATTAGAGATTCAGTGGGAACACAATTTAATTGCTTTTAAAGACAATACATACATTTTCTTTGCTCCAGCATGCTCCAGTTTGACTTCTTGAAACAATACGTTCCTGTGTTTTGAAAAGTAGTAGATTAGAGCAGCATTTTTTAAGCATACAAAAATGCAATAATAAACCCGCCAATTGGGAACTGGAAAGCGGCTGAAAAGCTATATGCTTATGAAACTTTAGGTGTTTAGATTTGGGACAACCTGCTTGATGATATGAAACAAAATTGTTCAAAAGCCATTTGTCTGTACTTTGCTCTATAACTGAAACTTTTCCATTAGGTTTCATGAGCAGTAATGCAATTTTTGGAAGCAGGAAGCTCCCTCTCCTGCTGTTGAAAATGCCCAAGGCTGCTTCTGTGTAAATTTTAGCTCTTTAAAAGGAACTATAAAAAGGAAACCAAACTAGTCCTATGATTAAAGAGAATACATTAAAAAGGAAGGTGAGAGATGCCACTCAGAACAGTTGAGATGAAAGACTCATGGAGAGATTTCTAATAGAAACATAGGAATTCATAAAAGGTATCAGAAAAGTCAGCATGGGTGACATTTGGGCATAGTAGGAAATTTAAAGGTAAAGTTTTATGAATGAAAGTTAAAAGGGGGAAACAGATGTAGCCTAAGGAGGTCTATTCTCATATAATGGATAGCTTAAGTGGCTTGTTTTGTGTCTTATGGTATCTGTGGTCAATTTACTATAAAAAACCAAACTAGATGTTCTTCCCAGGACAAATCTTTAAATAGAATTTATTGTAGCCAAATCACTTGCTCTTAACCCAGCTGACCCATAAATCCTCAATAATCTATTGCTGATTCACAATGGGAATAAGTACACTTTTTGGAGATGGTTGATGTCATTGTATTCCACACTTTATATAAAACTTAACTTGAGGAAAATATAATATATGGTGTTCCGGAAATTATTGTGATTTACATTAACTATTTGCATTTTGCCTAATGACAAACATCTAAATTTGCTTGCAGTGTCACCAGAACTGAAATAAACTTTCTGACTGAATGTTGACATCTTTAGTATTAAACACCCAAGGATTCTTGAAAGACGGAGTAAATAAACAAGAAGTTTGTCAGAAGAATTTCACAGATTACAGTCTTAATTTTTTAAAATTATATTTATTGAAAATTTTCATATAATAATAAGCCAAAAGGAAACAGAAAATAAAAATAAAAAAGAGTTAAGAAACATATAGATAACTTCTGACCTTCTTTTCAACAGATGATTACATTCTTATTGTCCCTCCTCCCTCTTAAGTATTTTACAAGTCCCTTCGCCCCTTCATTTAGTCCTCATCTTCCTTAATCTTCAAATCCATAAATCATCAATTCATTTTTTATTCTTTCAGCAAAAAGTCCATATAAGGCTTCCAGCCTTTCAAAAAAGTTTTTGTTGTTTGTTCTCAAGGTCAGTTTCAGCATTTCTGCAAATTCTGATATTTTCACAATCCACTTCCTCACTCCATATCATTATTCTTCCATCTAAAAAAGAAAATAATTTGGTTCATGTCCTAGGTCCAATCCAATTTGCCTGGGCTTTTCTATATTAACATGAGATGTGGAGATGGTAAAAAGGTGTATTTTTTATTGTTGAAATGGAATTGGCTTTATTCCAGTTATTTATTTCCTTAGCTATAGTACAAATATTGCAGCTAGTATTTGAATGTTATAAAACAAGAGTAGAAACATTTGTCACCACAAGTTGCTAAACTCAAACTTTCATCAATCCAGTTGTAGACCGATAGATGCTCCATCCCCCCTCCTTTTCTTTTTTTAAATTAAACAATCTCAGTGGCTCCAGATCCATGGCTCTTAGATTTAGCAGCCAGAAAGATGAGCACTTTCCCCCCCCTTGTTCTGACATTGCTTTCATTGTTTTAGGCAGATTGTTCTACCAAAATCCTAGTTTTGCAATAAATAGATCTTATTCAAATGATGCAAATTAGTCAAATAACAATATATTTATTTTAAATAATTTGCACAAGTTCTGTTGTAATGAATGCAATTCTTTTATTTATAAAGAAGAAGGGGCAAAGTGCAAGTAAAGATGAGTAATATTACTAAGAGGTGGAAAGATTGCTTCTCTCTGCACCACAACTTAGAACCAATTGTTCAAATTATGCAAAAATGCAAAAATGTATATGTATATGTATTCATGAATTTTAATAGCTTATGTTATATAGCTTTAAAAAAAAGAAATCTGGGATACACTGATATTGAAACTTGATGTTAGGTTTAGTAGTTTAGCACAGAATATGCAAAGCCTCACTGTCAATTGTGGGAGAGAAAGAGATTATAGATCACCACTGCCTGCTTTCCACGAGTGGCTTCAAGACAGCTAGGATCTAATTTTAATGACCAATCCACGTGGGTGTGAATTACTGCAACTTCATCCACAGAAGCAAAACCCCAGTGGACTAATCAAGATTCACGCGGACATGATCTACACAAGTAGCTGGGTCATTTACATGCTACTTCAGGAAATGAATGCCACCAAGGGACACATTTAAATTGGAAAGAAGGGGAGAATCTAAGGGTTGCAAAGCAGGTAGAGCGCATCACTCATGCAGGCTAGATTTGGGGATATGTCATTTAGTTTTGCACTTTTTCATACAGTTCCAAACTTGAAAAGGTAGAAGATTGTATTTTCAAATGTTCAGGCCATACTTTGAGGGTCTTAAATATGAGTTTGATGATCACTTGCCTTGATGGACTACAACAATATTTAAAGGCGACTTCTTCCAAATCTCCAGTGGGATTTTGAGCAAGCATTTCACAAATGCCCAATCATCATAATGTTGCATAAGATGAGAAAGATCCTTAATGGTTATATCAAGAACATAACTGCATGTTATTTATTTATATATTTATTCAGTGGAAGCAAGACTAAATTCAGACAATCTGATGTAGCTGACAAGTAATTCATGTAACAAAATATTGAGTCCGTAAAGAACAGTTTGACAAGCTTTTGAAATTTTGACCACGATCAGTCAGCAATCCCACACATATCCCAAGGTCCACAAGGGTGAGAGATGCTTAAGGCCAATGACAACTGTAACAAATAACAAAAAATCAGTTGATAGCTAAGTCAAGGGGAGCAAATGTTGTTATACATAACTCTTCTGCATAGCTATTGCAGCTTTCAGATCAACCATTTTCTTTGTGATTGTAAGAATCTACACCCACACTCACACTCAAGCAAACATTCAAACATATCAGCATCATTCTTGAGTTTATTTTTGGTTTTGTACTATAGAAATACTTCAGATAATCCATGTCCTATGCTCCCTTTCCATTGCTGAATCTCAGAGGGATTTCAATGCTTCCAGCCTTGCTAGTCCACAAGGACCACTTCATATCCTACGATGCTGACTGCTGTCCCCTTTGAAATGGTTTTCTTCAACAGCAGAGCACATAATTGAAACCATTTCCCTTGAAATCAGCTAAGATTTTCAGCAGGCTTGAGAAGAGAGCAGATTTGTAGCTGAATGCTTTCCAAGCAATCTGTTTAGTTCTGCATGTGCTTCAACTCAATTTCATGGCAATTTCATAAGGAGGTTGTATTTTAATCCAGTGTGCTGCAGACCTCAAAGTTGTCCCCCCTCAACCACTTTCTTTGACTAATAGTTTGAGCATTTTTATGCCACATTGGTTAGCAATATGAATTATTGTTCCAGCACATTTCCAATTTGTTTCTGCTTTAAATTATCCTGCAATAGCTCCCCAATTATTTTCCTCTTTCTGAACCCATTTTGTATATGTCTCTCTGTATTTCATTGATGTGTTTTGTTTTTCTATCTTTGCAGCTTTTATTGCTAAGAGCTAATACATCAAATAAGCCATATGAAAGATGCCCAAGTCAACCACCAGCTCTCCAGTCTTTTGCCTTTGATCTATCCAGGTAAAGAAAATATTTCTAAAGAATATCCGAAGAAGTAGGACACACACAAATTAAGATGTCTGTAACACAGAGAGAAGTGGGGTAGGTTCCATTCTGTGTAGACATGCATTAAATTACATTGACAATATTCATCTACCCAAATTTGTTTCCTCAGATCTGCAAGGAAATCTACTAGCCTAACCCTTTGCTGATGCTCTTGTTAAATGTGTGGCTACGGTATTAAGCAACCAGACACAGAAGAATATACCGCTGGCTTGCCAACAATGTATATTCCTTTCCATCCTTTTCCCCTTCACACAAGGAAACAGAGCTTTTGTTCACATTTTTGTTTTTATTTCTGTGGCCGTCTGTCACACGTGTATGATCAGTGCCATTTTCCATTATGATTAGGCAGCCAAAGATTTAGAAATGCAGTAGAGAAATAATGGAAAATTCTGTTCCATTAGGAGGTTTCAGAATAACTATTTCTCAAATAAAACACAGCATTAGACACGGTTCCAATATACCACTCCTATAAATTGTTTTGAACTCAGTAAAACTACTGAGCAGATACCTACAGAATGATTCTATAACTTTGGTGGGATTTTCCCCTTATTATTTAATCTTCTCATCCAAATGCAACTATGTTACTGACAAAGCTTTGCCGACTGTTATTCAGATTTAACTTTTCCTTTTTATTTTTTTAAAGGCTATTTATATTTTCATTTTAAAATTATGTTGAAGGGAAGGTTTTATGCATTCAAGAGAAACAAAAGCAGTAACATTGAGATGCTTTAGTGGTGAAAGGTGAGCAGGGCAAAGAATGATTCAAGGAGAAAAAAAAATGGCTATGAAAACAATGTGTTTAGTAGCAAGGAACCTGCATACTGTATTGAGCAACAAAGGGGAACCAAGTGAGAAATCAAGATCCCCAGGGAACCAGGAGGTAGAGATTGAATGTTATTGAATTCATGGAGGAAGCCAAAGGAAGTGATCAGCTACCCAACTCTTACTGGATTCACTGAGTCTTATTTGATTCAAAGGAATTTTTGTGCCATGACACTGGTGTAGCCGCAAATGAGATTGTGCTACTAAGAAGTGGGTTTGGATTTCTATTCAGCCATCTAGTTCAGGCTTTGCAGGATGATTCTCCCTTCCACCTATAATTCCTACGTGTATTACAGGGATGTATCTGAAGGATAAAATGGAAAGCAGGAAAGAAATCCCATGGATCCTTCTTTAAAGTCCTTGTGAAGTTGAGAGATAGGAATGAGCACAAATAGCACTGCATGTTAAGAAATGTATGCTTAAATAAGGTACTACGGGCCAACATAGATGAGCTCAAATGTATTCTTCAGGTTCATTTATTCTTTCTATATCCTGCTAAGAACATCCCACAGTGGCACATTTCAGATTTAAAGATGCTTGTTTTGTGAAATTATCCTCTGTCACTCATAGATTCATCTTTTGCCAATCCTTTTTAATTATCTATCTATCTATCTATCTATCTATCTATCTATCTATCTATCTATCTATCTATCTATCTATCTGTCTTCTATCTTCTATTTATCTTACATAAGATGTTATTTCCCCACGCTTATAGTGATTATAAGAACCATAGAATTTTGTTTTACTTACACAATATTTCAAATACCTACAGTATTGTTAATGTTCATGTACCATCCTATTCAGTCAGCATCTGGGTGATTACTCTGTTAAAATAAGGATTTTTTAAAAACCGAAAACAAAGCACATCCCTAATTTCTAAATTGACAGAGTTATGAATCTGAAAGGCGGAAGAAATGTAAAGCACCATCAATCCTTCCAATGAGCAGACAGGGTTGATTTCCTTTAAATGGTTTGACCTCCTAGCAGTCCAGGAGACTCTTAAGAGTCTTCTCCAGCACCACAGTTCAAAGGCATCAATTCTTCGGTGCTCCGCCTTCCTTATGGTCCAGCTTTGGAATGCCTATAAGCAAATCTAGACTTAACACCAATGCAGCACACGTACGTGCAAATATTTCAGTCTTTTCTAAACTGAAGTGTAGGTAGAAAATCATATCTTTCCCCCACCTACCTGTTCAGTAGAACTGCTAAAACCATTCTGAGCCCTATCTGACCTTTGTGTTATATATTTTGGCTCTTTAACGCAACCTATCAGATGCATTCAGAGAACATGCTAAACTGAGAGTTGATTGATGATTCAGATGGCATATGAGGCTAGTATAATAAATAAAATAAATAAACTTGCTTAGTTTTCATTTTTTCTCATGACTCAGTTTGTTGTATGGAGACAGAACATTTTGTTGTTGTTCAGTCGTTAAGTCGTGTCCGACTCTTCGTGACCCCATGAACCATATCGCGCCAGGCCTTCCTGTCCTTCACTGCCTCCCTGAGTTTGCTCAGTTTCATGCTCATTGCTTCAGTGATGCTATCTAACCATCTCATCCTCTGCCATCCCCTTCTCCTTTTGCTTTCAATCTTTCCCAGCATCAGGGCCTTTTCCAAAGAGTCCTCTCTTTGCATTAGATGACCAAAGTATCTGAGCTTGAGCTTCAGTATCAATCCTTCCAATGAGCAGTCTGGGTCGATTTCCTTTAAGATTGACTGGTTTGATCTCCTAGCAGTCCAGGGGACTCTTAAGAGTCTTCTCCAGCACCACAGTTCAAAGGCATCAATTCTTTGGCGCTCAGCCTTCCTTATGGTCCAGGTCTCACCGCCATACATTACTACTGGAAAAACCATAGCTTTGACTATGCGGATCTTTGTCGGCAAGGTGACGTCTCTGCTTTTTAATATGCTATCTAGGTTTGCCATAGCTTTCCTCCCAAGGAGCAAGCGTCTTTTAATTTCATGGCTGCAGTCTCCGTCTGCGGTGATCTTGGAGCCCAAATAAATGAAGTCTGTTACTGCTTCCATTTCTACCCCTTCTATTTGCCAGGAATTGATGGGTCCAGATCCCATGATCTTAGTTTTTTTAATGTTGAGTTTCAAGCCAGCTTTTGCACTCTCCTCTTTCACCCTCATCAAGAGGCTCTTTAGTTCTTCATTTCTGCCATTAGGGTGGAAATTCTGTGAACTTAAACATTCAGCATCCAGATTAATTCTTGAAGGTAGAATTAATCCCTAGTTTACACTCCTAGGGAACACCATTCCACCCCCTTGAAAGCTATGGTTATGGCCCACAAACTATTGCATTCCATAAAAAGCACCATCATTCTAAAAGTACCTGAAAGCTGATGCCAAAAAGGTTCTGAAAACTGAAAAGTAAATTAGGCATTATCAAGAGATTCAAAAACTCAAGCTGGATAATGTTGGATGATCTCAAAAAGCTAAGTAAGGTTGGACCCAATATTTAGATGGAAATGTCCTGTTGGAAGAAGGCAATGGCAAAGCACTTCCATTGCCAAGAAAACTACATTCCATGAAGTCAACTGGACTCTAGTCAAGTTTGATTTGAAAAAGGTTTTGCCTTTTTAAGTGGAAGAATGAATGAATGAATGAATAAGATAGATAGATAGATAGATAGATAGATAGATAGATAGATAGATAGATAGATAGATAGATGATAGATAGATTCATTCCATACATCTGAAGCTGATGACATATATGGTGCTATGTCAATAGCACTGAAAAGAACCATATTTTGTAATGCCCACTGTGTATATTATCCCTCCATTCTTTTATCTCCCTCCCCCCCCCTCCTTTTATAAAAGGGAATTATCCTTCAGGGAGATCTACTGAAAGTATGTACAAAAGAAATGAGGTTAGTTTTATTAATTTACTTTCTTCACAACTGAACGGCCATAGATTTTGTCTCTCATTCCCCTTGGCTCTACTTTCTTCATCTCTTTAATAATGGTAAATGGGGGGGCGGGGGGGGAGAACCTTACCAAGATCTGTTCTCTTCAGCTTCATTTCACAGGGAGTGCTGTAGGGAGATGAGATCTGAAATTGTTCAGTGTAATGTATAGGTTACCTAGCAGACTGGCTTCACTTTACTGATGATGCAGTATCATTGTCGACAATTCACTTTGGGATGTATGTCTTTATTTGAGCATTAAGGCCTGAACTCCGCAAGTCTTTGGAATGGCATCCGACAATTCACTAAGAGGAATTGCTAAGATCTGGAGGCAAGGTTTCTTCCTGAATATTCCATTTAGAGCCAATTGAGCCTGCTGGTAAGTTCAAGTCCTATTATGAGAAAGGAAGGTATGAAAGATAAGGCTTTCTTCTCCACTGCCTCAAACTAGGAATATTCATTTGGCCCTGCACATTTTTTTTTAAAAAAAAGCTAACCTGAGGATAATAGAATAGGGAATTATAATTGTATCTGATACCTTTTGCGAACTACGCTAACTTTGCAAAACACTCAATCGTTCCCAAAGGTAAGAGGAACATGCAAGAGGATATGTGAAGCCAAGAAGTAGTTCAGAGCTTTGTTTCATAATTTCTCAAAATCCTTCTTGTAATCTCTTTAAAACCCAACATTATCCTGAGATGTGGCAACAAAAGGAGTTAGGGATCAAACAAAGGAAAAAGGAAGGAAGGAAGGAAGGAAGGAAGGAAGGAAGGAAGGAAGGAAGGAAGGAAGGAAGGAAGGAAGGAAGGAAGGAAGGAAGGAAGGAAAGAAGAACACCTGTTATTCCCTTGGATCTTCCATTTTGTATTGTTCTGTTTAGCATGTTAAAACAGCACCCAGATATGCCAGAAGAAAGGCAAATCCTATTAATCAATCCTGGGACTGAATTTTCAGCAAGGAAAGAGATCGTCAATCCAGATAACAGAGAATTGCCCCATCCTGCTCTGTGTGCTTCAGTCTCCATTCATTACCATGAGGAATCTGGGGACCAAAGGTCATAATCGAAATAACATTGCAAAATGGTCTAACATCTTTCCATTGTTTCTTCCATAGTTTTCATGTATATATCCTTATTCCTTCCAGCAGGGCTGTAAGGTTAAATAGTCCCATCATAATTCATGTGAACCAATTGTTGTTTGTAGAAATATTAAAGTAGGGGATGGGACTAGGAGAAGTTTGTTTGTTTGTTTGTTTGTTTGTTTATTTATTTATTTATTTATTTAATCGTATTTATATAGCCACCCATCTTACACAAAGTGACTCAGTTTGACTGTACTTATAGAAGACAAGAAAGTAATTCTCATTGTAAGGGACTCTATTTATTTAACCCATTGACACTAAATTATTGTCCACCTAATTGATTTTCATAACTTGTGTAGAGTTAAAACTTTAAAAAGCTGCTTAATTCAATGTTGCATCCTAATACAGAAAATTCTGAGGTTTGAAAGCATTAGGAAGAATGGTGCATAGATGTTTTCTTTTATAAAAAACAATAGCAAAGCAAATAAGTGAAAGATTGAGTAACCCAGAAACACCTATATATTATAAAGCCCTAGGTATTTGATGTACATAGAAACATTTGGAGACTGCCATATCTTTTTGTCCAATATAAGATTAATTTCAACTACTTTTATGATGCAGCTTTGTAATGTATTTTTTATTGCTGGATAAAAATCAACCCCATCCTGAAAATAATTAATAAACAGTGAATGTGTGGAGTGGATTTTTCTTTTTCTTTTAATAAGGAAAGATTTGAAACAGGAGAAGCAGAATAACACAAAGGTTGGTTGAGTTTGTTCTAAGATAGATAGATAGATAGATAGATAGATAGATAGATAGATAGATAGATAGATAGATAGAATGATTTTTTGGCATTCCACAAATGTCATCCAAGTATAGCATCATTGTGAATTATTATGCAAAAATAAAAGAAAAAAAAAAAACCCCACAGCATTACCCAAGGAGGAAGGAATGAAATGACCTTCAAAGTGCTATTTAAATCTGTAATCTCAAAAATCACTTTCCTTTAATTTCCCATGCTTTCCTGAGTTGAAACATAGGATTCTTAGCTAGGAATTTTTATACAGAAACAAACACATATTTCTTTTCTGCTCATTGCAGTCCTCAAATGATATGAAGTTACATATGTACTCTTATATATGTCCTGAGAAAGTAACACCCTTGAACCAAAACAAAATATTTAAAAAAAACAAATGTTTCTGTAGCTAACACTAAAACTCTATCTGTTCCCAAGATTTAGTGAACATCAGCTAATGACATTAACAGACATTCACTAAATTATTATAAGCTAATTTATGACCAGCTGTGGAGGAGGGTATGAAGTCCACACCTAATCCCCGGACTGACCTTCCTTATGAAGCACAGCCCAAAAGAAAGGTAAAGGAGGCTGTCAGAGCTTGACTGAACTCTCAGCTTTCCTAACAGCATGTCTACAAGCAAGGAATATGTAACTTGTCGGGTCCATTCAGTTCTATGGCTGATGGTTTCCAACGGCCACAGGAGGTCAGAGGTGAGGCTTCCAAGCATGGGTTAACCCTCTGATGTCATCTACCTAAGAACTCTTCATAATTACCTTCTAATTTCTTAGCTAATGTTTAGATTGCAGAATTTAATAACATGTACTAATTCATTTAATCAAAAACTTTAATTTTTAACAACCAGGTAAATGCCATGTAATTATCCAGTTTAAATGCACACACCAAATAGAGTACAGCATAGCTCATGTCTGACTTCATAATACAGAATACAAGATAATCTATTTCTCTTCCCCCCACCCCAAGATGTTCATCAGAATAATATGGCATATACTGTTATGTCTTATTGTTGAGGATAAGTACTCATAAGGCCACCACCTCAGATTCGAGTTATTTACGTTCAAAAGACAGATTATTTGTAAATTGTTAAAACAGATGCACACATGCACACACACAGATTTCAATACGCTTTTAGTTCAGATGTGTTGCATCATTTCTCCAAATGCCCCCTGGTCATCTCACATTGCTATTTCATAATCCAGTTGTTCGACTGGACTTTCAAGTCAACTCTCCTACTGCACCGTGTCCTACAAAGAGATAAGTCCATTGCTGGTGGTGGAAGACCAGCAATGACTGAAGCCATTTTCCTTTTTCTTCCTTCCTATTTCACAGCAAGGTTATTGCCTTCCTTCCCTTCTTCTCTTCTCTTCTTTTTGTCATTCTCTCCATAAGGTACTACAAAACACATCTTTCTCTTTTGGTCCAATCCCCTGAAACAGCTCTACTACAGAGTTCCACATGTTTACCTTGTCCTTCCTCTTTCAGTGTGTGATAACTTGCTATTGAAATGAGTTGACTCGTAATACAAAGTGGTTATGTTTAATTTTAGGTAAATTTTCATGTGCACATTAACCTGACCCTGAGAGAAGAAACTATAAATGAAAACAATTATAATAAAAAGGTATTGTAATGAATAGAGAAACAAATAAATATTTTGTAATCAAGTGGTAAGGACTCAAGGACTTTCTCCTCCTCCAATTCTGACTTCACAGCAAGACACATATTCCATGTTTCTTTGCTACTCAGCCTTTCTGTGTTGAGTAACAGAAAACCCAGCAAGCTACAAGCAGCCCTTTTCCTAGATAGACTCCTCCTTTTCTGCTGGTCTGCTTGATGCAAAAGGGCCAATGGCAAGAATATTCCCCGGTCTCAGAGAATTATGAGCAAGCATCTCTTTTTGGATTGCCCAGAGAATTGCAGAGAAGGAAAGCAGGACCCTCCTGTCGACTCTCAGTCTGACTGCTTATGTCTTTGACCTGCCACAGCTTTTTGAACTCAAAGATCATAGCCCATACTCTCTTCTCTGCCCATCGTTTATGAATCAAGCCCTTCAAACCTCTTGATGAACTTTTATGGGGGGTGGGGGGTGGGGTGTGCAGTCCAGGTGGAAGGCTTTTAATCCTTGACCAAGAATGAGTACTTTTGTAATACACCGAGGCATTCTGCAGACATCACTTGAGGTAGCCAGTCATCTCTGTTGTGGGGTGTAAATTTGGCTCCTGCTCTCTCTTTCTGTGTGAGAGAAAAGAACAGAAGACATTCGATTGGGGAGATGTTGTAAAATGGCTAAATAACATTTCTCAGTCTTTATATTATTCTCTTCAGGTGTATCCCAAAGAGTGCATGGAAAGGAGATGGGAACATTGGTTCTATCTTTATTCATTCAATTCCACCCATTAACAAGGTTCCGCAGTAAAGAGGCAGCTATATTCAGCCAAATGCAGTTATAATCCTCCAGGGAATTTGAAATCATGTGCAATCAGGCTTTTTAAAATATGAAGAGGGTCATTATCTTCTATACAGAAGAAAAGCTGGAAAAATGCCTTTTTCATATAGGTGCCACTTAAACATGCATACTATGTCCTTTTACTTTTTTGAAAGGGAAGAACACCCTTGCTGTGGGGTTCGGCTTAAAACCCTTAAGAAATTACTTCCATAATGGATTGGGGGAAAAAAAAACACCTAAATTTATCATTACGATCTGGAGCGATGGCTTTAGTTGGGAAATTGCATTGAACTGATATACTGTCTACTATAAGTATCTTTGGGTGTTTACTTTCACACACCTTAGTACATTTGTAATGTAATATGTTCTATTATATCTCAATTTATGAAGGAATTAATCAAAATCTATAGAAAGTAATCAAGACTCTATATTTATCCATGTCATACTGCTTCAAGCACCTTAAAAATAGTGCAGTATCAAAGCTTGATACACACAGAATAAAAGTTACAGAAGGACCAATTAAATCCAGAATCAACACTATCCCTTTTGTTTGATTACTGTTACCTTTTGAAGAATGATTATAATAAGCAGAGGTGATTTATTTGATTGTGGAGCCTCACTTTAGCTCACAAATTTATTTTTCCTCTATTAACTTGGGAGTCACAATGCATCATTTAGATTAGGTTTGCTTGTCAAAGAATTGTAGAAAAACATCGTTAAGAAATATGCCACTGAAAATGAAAACAAAAACAGTTACTTTTGTTTTTTCTTTGGATTCCTTCTAAGTAGAAGCTCTACATCTAAGTATGTAGATGAAGATTCTCTTTAAGTTTCGATTTCAAATTTTAAATTTGCCTTGGGATTCCTTGTAAGGCAAGCTTCTGAAGAACAAGCCAGGTGGCACAAGCAGATTCTTCATTAAAAGCAAAATGATTGCTTTAGTTTATATAAAGATAACCTGGGATGGCAGTGCCTGGTTAGCATCAGACTTGGTTAGTACATGAATGGTAGACTACCATAAAAATCCCAAACTGTAAACTAGATTGAGAAGCAAAACAAACAAGCAAACTTGTAGTTATCTGGAGAGAAGTTCAACTCAAAGAAGACTTTACTTAACTTTTTATTCACAATGAAATATCCTTAAATTACCTCCGATGCTATTTCTCTGTGATATGTTGGGAATACTATTCCTATCCCCAAAATACTGTTGAGGCAAGATTTCAGTGTCTAAGATGTTTTCTTAATCTTGCCCAATTATTTTGTGTCCCTCTGAATTCCACAGACAGCTGTTTAATGAGAAACGTCCATATGAAGTCTGAGTTTCAATTCAGTTGACGTTCAACTGATGTCAGTGTAAGGATTCATTTCCCATTCTTCCCCTAATCAAAACAAAGGTAGCTTTTGGAAATTCTTGTAGCTTTGGATGACATTCCTTTGACATTCCTTTAGACATTGAAGGGAAACCCAAATTAAATCTTGGTGACAATTCTAACCTGCAGTTCTCTTTAGGTTTATCTCTCATTCCTTCTCGTGTCTGTCTGTCTGTCTGTCTGTCTGTCTGTCTGTCTGTCTATCTATCTATCTATCTATCTATCTATCTATCTATCTATCTATCTATCACATATTAATTAACACTGCAAATGGGTATTAAATATTCTTATCAGAGAAAGTGGTATACCGAAGTAAATGTAGAACCGTGTGTGTTTAATTCACAGACTATGTAAAACTTAGATGGAACAGAGTTCTGATTAAACAAATATAAAGTGGACACTATTCCTCATCAGTTAGATTACTGCTAAATGACTGTGACTGTGTGCAATGGCATCCATGTGTGTGTGTGTGTGTGTATGTGTGAGGCTCAAAAGAAGTAAGATAGTGGCTAGAGCATTGCAGGGCAAATCCCACCCCTCCTTTGTACATGTGGGTGACATCAACACATGTTCAAAAGAGTTTGTATCATGACTCATATCTGCTATCTGGTCTGTGTAGACTTCCTCTGTGGAGACCATTGTGCGCACACACACATACACACACACACAGCAGTTATGGCAGGTTAGTGAAAATGTCTTCGCCCATTCAGGGACGTCTAACAGTGGCAACATCATTCAAGAAACGATATTTCTCCAATTAGATAAGCATGGACTAATGATTTCACATAGTAAATCGAAAAGGTCAGAAATATCAGAAAGTCAGAGAATATTTGGCATTTATTAAATGAGCAATTTAGCCAAGAGTAATACTGGGACTCCGGCTTCACCAAATAGCCCATTAGTGAACTAAGCATTCACATAAATAGGTCAATGAGAAGAAAGAACTCATAAGATGCAGTTACACTGCTTCTATTTTTTCCTGTAGAAGTATTGCTCAGAGATGTGAACCTCCTTTATGTACTTCTCAGTATTTCTGACTCCACATCTCTTATCTTTATGTTTGTGATAAAGGGTGAGATAAGCTCCTTTTAAATTCACCCAGGAGATATTAACAATGAAAGGAAGACTATAAAACAGTTTTTGTTTATTTTAAAATTGTAGCCTACCCTTCAGAACTGAAGGTTTTCAGGAGAGCTCTGCTGAACAATAGAAATATCAGCTTAAACATGTCTGAAAACTAAAGCTAAGCTAAGCTAAGCTAAACTAAACTAAACTAAACTAAGCTAAACACACAGGTCTGCAAACAAGAAAAGCCAAATAGGAGACAGATTTGTTAAAAGGTTCCTCTGCAGCCCATCCATTAAAATTTTTAATACAATAGCATCTTCAAAAGCATTAAAAAGGAATAACAATGTCATTTGGTATTGGAAAGACAATAAAACAATATCAGGCATTGTAGGCATACGGAGGCACGGTTTGCAAGCCCACCTCCAGGAACATGTGGAATGAGGCATTTCTTCAGCTGCTGTGGACAAAAACTTTGAACTAGGACTGAAAACAGACTGGGAACGATTAAAGAACAGTTAAAACTGGTGTAATCTGTCCATAATGTCCCATTCCAGTCAGCCCACTTGCTTCATTTTGTACTAACTAAAGTTTCCATACAGTTTTCAAGGACAGCACCAGGGATCACGTATTGCAGTAATGTAGAGAAGAAGTCCCCAGAGGATCTCTAATCATAGGCAACTGTAACCCCCACATCAGCATCAGACAGTAAAGAGAATGTTGTGCTATAAAAGGCATTGTGTTTGCAATCACAGGGATGAATGTAAATATAACCCACCTACCCACCGCCCAGCTACAAATCTGATCCTTTGGGGAAGAGGATTGAGATGTTTTATAAGTCTGTGGAGTACTGAGTTGTTGACCTCAGAGACTTCATTAAAAATGTTAGGCTATTCATGTCTGTTTATGAGGCCAATTATATCCACGCTTTCCTTATTTATATGAGGATCTATTTCACAGAAATGTCTGACCTCAGAAAATAGCACCCCGCCTTCAGTACACCCGTGTCTAAAAGGAAAGGTCCCAGGGTCCAGGCTCATGATCATTCTCAGAATAAGGTAGTTCAGATGTAGAAGATCAAAGCCCTCATACTAGCAGTGAAAAGATGATTAGAGGTTCCGTTGCTCCTGAGTCTGATGCTGTGGATTTTGACATGGAATCAGAAGCAAGGCCTCCAGACCCCTAACAATACAGGAAGGAATGGGGAGAAATGAAGGAGTAGGCGCCTTTCAAGGGCAATGGGTGCTGAGAGCTTTGCAGGGTTAGAGACTGGCAAAGTCAAGTACAAGGAGCCACAGGCAGCTGCACGAAATCATGATACCATATGCATCCTGATGTCATTGTGCAAATGACATGAATTATTCAAATTACACAATGTGTATCATTTGTGCAATAATTCATAGAATACAACCTGAATCATAATTTACTAATCATTGAGTATTAACCTTACTGTGCCATATAATAATGCCTTGTTTTGAAATAATAAAGGAAGTGAATAGCTTACCAATTAATATACAAATGCTATTTTTTGTTGTAAAAAAAAAAAAAAGGAGGGGGGACATGTTTCATATATGTGTCTGAATGTGTATGTGAGTGTGGCAGTGTGTGTATCTATTGATCCAATACTCTATTATGGTAATACCCCAGAGGGAAAATCTGCCACAGTCCTACAAATTAACATCCTATGGTATGCCTTGGACCTGTTCATTTATCATACAGAGAGATCATCAATTAAAAATGGCTTTTCTGGAATTAATCAACTAAACCTTTGATTAATTCACTGGTCAATTAAAAGCTTGTATGCTTAATTTTCATCCTTCCCTCCACCCTCTCCTTGTAAGACACTGTATCTGTTGCAATAATCAGATTCTTTCAGCTTCTTTTAACTCTGACTTTCAGGAAAGTAATCCCTCAAGTTACAAACACCAGAATATCTATTTCCAGGGAAGAGAAGGAAAATTAAGTGCAGTTTACTAGTCACGAATTCGTCCTGCAGAGTGCCTCCCTCTATCACAGTTTGAGAACTACTAATGTGGGAATTGCTAAGCAGTGTTCAGAAAGCCCCTTTTTCCACAAAGGTACAAGTGGGAGCTCAGTGTTTTGGTTTCTTTGCAGCTACAGTGTACTTTTCACCAACAGAAATATAGTGTGCCTGGTCTATATGAGTTTGAGCTAACATTGGGAGCTTTCATTGATAGACACAGAGCTTTTCCCCACTGCTGATTTGAATTGCTCTCAACTCAGTTTTGAGTCAACAGAAAACCATACTGCTGTGAAATCCACTCTCCCCATTGCTGATTTCTCTACTGCTTCTGTTGGCCTGGTTCCCAGTCACTGCTTGTCACCTGGTGTCCTTTCAAAGTAGTCTGTGCCAAAGTCAAAGAGACTTTACTCACTTGAGCACGCTCTTGATGTGTTTAAATAAGGGAGCAACATGCTGCTTTAATACTGGTACCATTAAGGAGGTCTTAAGCCTGTTTTGCTCACGGGCTGGGGATAAGAAGAGAGCAACGTCATGGGGATATGGTGGAGAAAAGTGATTGCCAGGGCACATTGGTTGCATAGTTTGGTATAAGTGGGAAAGGCCCTGAGTAGTTCCTTTGCTTTTTTTAATGACTCCATTGAATGGAACAGACAGGGAGCTCCCTATCCCTGTTAATCTAGCTGCTTAATTTTGGTTTTGAGTCGGGCGTTGGATTTAAAAAGCCTAGACCACCACTCCTTTTCAACCATTCAGAGGGTATTCAGGGGATAAAATGGCCCATTGAAGTTGGAAACGCGACTCTGTATGTTGTCAGTTGTGTTACATTTTCCTGCAGTTTTCTTCTAGCCAAAGTACTAGGAATTCTTCGGGAGTGAATTTCCCAAATCTGTTCAAGAAATATGTCAGAAGGTAGAGACAGCTTTGCTTCTCTGTGAGTGCTGCTGGACATTTAAAAATATTGAATAATCTTGGATCTTCAATATTAATTAAATATTTAAAAAGCAAGAGATCCCCGCTACATTGTAAAAGTAAGATAATCAAGTGGTAACTCCATTTAATCGAATAGGGCAAAGAGGAGAGAGGATATCATGCATATCATTCATGCATATCATTCACAGCTTCTAGACTTATCTGAGTAAAAACAAAATAGGCAGCCAGATACAAGCTTGAACCTCTGTGCATAGAGATGGAGTACCCTAATTCCTTTCCCCAGTTTCTATGTTATAGGAAACTGCACACTATAGACTTGAGATTCTCCCCTCCCCAAAAACCCTACCCCATACCTCTCCTCAGCTATCAATAGATTTAAAGGAGAAGAGCAGGAGGAACAACAATGATAGGAATGGCTAGAATTTTTATGGGGAAAAAAGGGGGGGCTGGTGGAAAGGGTTAAGCTGTCTTGGCATGGCGATTTATGTATGTATGTATGTATGTATGTATGTATGTATGTATGTATGTATGTATTTTCTGATGATGTTTTAATGGGCCTTGCCGTGAAATTAGGGAACATTTTGGAAACTGGATATTATAATCAGAGTTTTATGAAGGACTTGTTACTAGAATCAGCCATCATGTAGCAAATTAGTCTCACCTAAAGTCTAGTTCAGCTAAACTCATGATCTAACGGAATCACAGTGTCGCATTCTGCACTCTTGTCAGTGGAAACTAATGATGTGAATAAGGAAGCTATGAAAACGTACAGAACAAGAAGAGATACCTGATGTAGACTTGCCATTTTTCATAGCAGCCCCATGTTCTTGGAAATATATACTTCCAACATATCTGGATGCTTGTTTTTCAGACCTGATCTTTTTCCCCCATTGGGCAGCTTAAGTATAGGTAAGCAGTGGCGATGATTAGATACAACGATTAAAAGAATAAATATTGCAGCTGAGAGATTCTGATAAACTCAGAGTTGAATGTGAGCAGTCTCACCGAGAATTATGTTTTGGCCTATAAATAATAGCAGCTTCTTGTCACAACAGATTTGTTTTTAGAAACACTCCTTTAGCACTGTGGTGGACTACATAAATCTTGTATATGTTAGCATAACTGTCTTCTAGAAATTGAATTATTCTCAGAGGAAATGCTGGTCTGTCTAGGTCATTGTAAAAATGGATTAGCTGAATAGTTCTGGGAATTCCATATTTTTATTTTTTTAGACTCTGGGTGCTTATCTTTGGATTAGCAGCTGGCCCTTGCAGCATTAATCTCTTGTTATTTCAATGGTTACTTCAACAAACAATGTAAAAAAGAAATGCCCAGAAAATATAAGAATCAAAAAATCTCTCCCCCGACCCCTTTTTCCTTTTTTTTTTTTGGAAGCAAGTGATTTAAACTTTTTTGATAAACACTCATTATACTGTCTATTTCTGAGAAAAAGTTTAAATGGGTACAGCTGACCTCTATGAGTGAATCTGAAATATATGATCTGTCATAACAATGATAATTGTGCAATCATTTTTCTGAACCAAACCAAAGTTTAAAAGGTACAGACATATGCACACACAAAGTGCTGATTTGGACTGGCAGTCCTTCCAGAGAAAACTTTATTCCATCATCTTTGTAATGGAGGATCAACTATATAATGCCCTGTACCTAGTCAGTGCTGGTCTCTGTCCTTAAGCACATCTTGCCTCCTGATACAAAGAACAGCCTCAACCTCTTGATCTTTAGGAAGACCTTAAGCATTGTCTTATTTTGCAGAGGGTCTGAGTACTGGTAGACCGGAGTTCCTTACTTAGCTTAGATTGTTGATGGTGTTAACTGCTGTTTTCCTTTCTTTGCATTGTAAACTACTTGGAGTCCTTTGGGAAACAGGGGGTCTATAAATAATTGCATCCATCATGTAATCAATCACATCCATTCCCCTTGAAGATACCTACATAAGAATTGACAGTAAATAACTTGGATGCTGCAAGAGATATAGAACACCAGGGGCCAGCTTCTGGCATGGAAAGGATGAATTCAGGAAACTTTGGTGGTATAAAACTCTTTATTTCTTCGTTATATATTATGGGAGCCAATCATAATGGAGTGATTTTTGCCATGACAACCATGCCAGGGATGATAGACTGACCAGGCCTGAGTCTCATTTATTTTTCTCCAATAAGTGGACTACACATCACAGCTGAAGCAACTTTCCCATGAATGATCAGTTAATTAACTTTATACTGTAGCTGCAGAGATTCCCAGAGAATTTCATGGCTTTCTCTTTCTTCCTTTCTTCCTTTCTTCCCCCTCCCTCCCTCCTTCCCTCCCTCCTTCCCTCCCTCCCTCTCTCTCTCTCTTTCTCCCCACACCCTCAAACTTCAGTCTTTTAAATTTCACATTGAATAGGTAGTCCCACTAGGCCACCACAGTTTCAGGGACTGTTCTAGCAGACAGAGCATCTGTTCAACTGCATTACCAAAAAAAAAAAAAAAAAGGAAGAAAAAAATTGCTGCTTCAGTCTCTGACCAGCCATGAGGCCAAACAGATCAACAACAATGAGGCACTCTTTTCTGGGAATAAACATTGGAATAGTTTATCATGATAGGAAAAGAAACCCCTGTAGATTGCAGCTGACATTGCTTGAAAAATCTGGAGCATCTGAGAAAGTCAAATAGCTTAGCTTCCCAGAAAGTTCTGACCAGGAGGAAAAAAAAATGTCTTGGTAAAGCTACATTGCAGACAACACACTTTTCTGGCCAAGGTGAATCACTTAATATCAAGTGAGCAACTGAGTGAGAGAGAGATTTAAGTGGCATAGATATGCATTCAGACCAAATTCATTATGTTTTCATCATTTTTTTTTTCAGAGGGTGGGGAGAACTGAAAGAGAGGACACTGAAGTTACAAAGCAATAAAAATGCAAAGAGGACATCTTCAGGAACGTCTGCTATCAATGACGAACGGGCTCTGTAGGCTGTCCAGTCAACTGTGGTAGTCTTAATGTGGATGCAATCCACATTTGCAGCGTTAATTGAATTTCAGCCTGTTTATATATTCAGCAAAATCTGAACATTTCTTGGGCAACCTATGGGGGAACTGTTTATCTGATGCCTACATTCTTTTAAATTATGATACTGGATCTGGCCTTCAGGAACCTGGACAGCTACCAGATGGCACCAAGGAGTCATGCTGAACTTTACACCTGAGATCTCTTTGCCATATTTTAAGTGTGAAGACTACATTTACATGCACTGAGCCTACAGTCTAGTTCTTTTAGACATACCCAGTTCGAACTGACTTTCACTAGGATTCATTTATAGGTATTCCTGAATGCTGTACAAGTTCAAGAACTTAAGAGGGGGGAAAAAATCCAGCACTGTCAGAGCCTGTAGAAAAGAAAGGGACCTATTTATTTCCGAAATAGAGGGGCCTGTTTGGAGGTGGGTAATATTTCAGCCTTCCCATTCAGTCTACTCTCAATTCCATCCATCCAAAGCAAACTTTCTATTTAAGAAATTATTATCCTATTAAAGCAACATACTTTGTTTCTGTTGTTTGTTTTTAACCATGGAGCTAATTCTGCACCCAGCCATGATATTCGGAAGGAGAGTAGCTCTGTCTATGCTTAGAACATATGGCTTGAAACAAGGTTTTCATTCTTACTATTTATAATTCCTCATTTTTGTACTTCTAGTCTGATCCCTGTAACCCTTTTAACTCTGTAAATAGTGTTTATTCATGTTCATGATCATTTATCTTCATGTAGCCAAAGATACATGAAGAAATTGTTCTTTTTGTCCTACCCAAATATTATTATTTTAGTTCTCATATAGTGAAAGGAAACACATGTATTTGTTTCTATCCGAGCATAGCTGCATATGCTTTCAATAGGTATGGGGAATAAAAAGCGAAACAGATAAAAAAACTTGTAAGTGAGAACAGTATAACTTTTTGATACAAAGGAAAATAAACTCTGGATGGTTCATGGTGGCGCAAGTATGTTGTACTTCTGCCTGAATATTTTTAGATGCAGCTTTCAGGGAGTAAAGAAAGCTCTTTGATTTTATATATATGATACATATATAAACTATATATATGTGTGTGTGTGTGTGTTCTTAACTACTGTAAACCACTGAGACTTTGTTCTGATTTCAGCAAGGATAAATTCAATAGAATAAACCAACCAATGAGAAGGGAAGGGGGTAAAGGGAGAAAATATGGCCGAAAATAACAATTGAAGAAGGAATTAGGAGCAAAACCAACATTCTCACATAGATGAACTGGTAAATCGATATAGTATGATAAGTAACCTTGGGTTGATTAATGAGAAATGGTTTTGAATCTCTTAATGGAAGTCATCTTAGACTAAAAAGTGACATAAATTGGTATGACATCCATGTTGTCCCAATATGTCAAATCTGAACTATATTTTAGTATCACATCTTTTCAATGGTCCATTTGGATTAGTCCTCAACTAGTGTAAATGTGGTGCTCTTCGGAGGAAATTCACAACGCTCTATGGTGATCCATAAAGTGTCCTACTAAAAATGATCCTCAAGGCTACGTGGTCATGGGTAAGCTCCTTTTTATGTGCTGCGTTGTAAATACTTGTGACTGGCAGGGAGTATGAAAGATGCTCAGGGGAGAGAAGAAAAGAAAGCTTCTTCATTAAGAATGAAGGTCTTTATGAAGAAGCATGTTAGTTGTTCAGCAACTTCTGTTATTAATCACAAGAAAAGATAATGCCATCAAGAAAATGCAGTGTTTCGTTAGAAAACAAGCCTGTTCATTTTAGGTCTTTTATATTTATCTGTTACCCTTTAGAAACAAAATAATAACTTCTTCACTGTTTAAACAAATGTACCTCAAATGCTGAACCATATGTTAATGTGAGTTTACATTTATTTTACAAAGTGCAATTGCTGTTTGTTTAGCTTCAGGTGACTGTGTTGCATAAACAGTCTTTGAAATAAGACCTTTCAAGCTGAATTTAATCAAATACATTTTTTAAAAGAGCCTTATTAAGTACTACTACTTCTCATCTAGGATATAAATGAGAATACTCAAGGATTGACTTCAGGCAGATAGTTGCATATGTTATCTATGGAGAAGGTGACTTTCTTGTGTAAGGGCAAATATTGTGAATCTTCCCAAACTTTCTATAACCTCACTTGTTGTCTATTATTGTAACTGTGTTCCTATTCAATGTCCCCCATCAACCACTCATACAGTATGAGGGCAAATTTGTATATGTTGCCTTTGTGAGATTTGCCCCGTTCGACAGAGAAACTCTCGTGACACGTGTGGTTCACAAAGAAGGTTTACTCATGCGTAACGTAGTAGTCACAAGCAAAGCCAGGACTGGCTTGGTACAATTGCATCACTCGTTATATTCCCCCCTTCCCGCGCTTTTTCCCGCCTCGTGATCGCGTTGCAGCTGTGGACTATTGGGCCCCCCAATGACCCCCTTGATCGTTCATGATGGCAGGGTCGGTCAGAGTCCATTGTCCTTGATTGCCAGTCCCCCTCCGGCTGGGTTGGTCCCTCCCTGCTACGTGCAGACCCGCGGGTTCTGTGCTGCGTTGCGATCTTGTTTCGCTGCCCTGCGGCCCCGTTCCTTGCTTGCTCGCGCCGTTATCAGTTCATAGTTAAAAGCTTCCGCTGCGGTTTTCCTGTTTAGCTGGCCGCAGGTGGCTCGTTAATTAGCGGCGCTTTCGGTTCCTCTTTTCCCCGCTAGCTACCGCCGGTGGATTCCGCGTGGTCTGGTTGCGAGCTTCCCTGCAGCCCCGTGCTTCCCTGAAGCCTCGTGCTGACCGAACCTGACATGCCGCCCCCCTGAAGACAACTCCCCCCCCCTCGGTTCTATTTCGGCTTCCCGGGGTATTTACTGTAAAAGTCCCGCACTAGGTCCGGCGCCCTTATGTGGGTTTTACTCACCCATTCGCTGTGGGACTTGGGGAAATGTTTCCATTGCACTAGGAGCTGGGTCTGCCCCTTGTGCCTCTGGGCGTCCAGTATCCGGTTGATTTAGAAGTGCTGCTCCCCCCCGACCATGATGGGTGGCGGCACTCCCTCCGCCTTGTGCCAGGCGTTCCCCGGCTGGTGCAACTTTAGCAGGCTGCAATGGAACACCGGGTGGATCTTCCCGAGGCTTTTCGGGAGCGTCAGCCTGACGGTCACCGGATTGATGACCTCCGTAATGGGGAACGGCCCCACAAACCTCGGGCTGAGTTTTTTCGATGCCTGGTGCGTCTTTAGGTTTTTGGTTGACAGATACACCTGGTCCCCCACTTTCCATTTCTCCTCGGGGAGCCTCTTGCGGTCCGCGTGCTTCTTGTAGTCGGCTTTGGCTCTTTGCAATGCCGCGTGCGCCGCTCGCCGGGTCTCGTCGATTTGGGCGAACCAGGCGTCTAGGGAGTTGATCTGGGATTCCGGCTGAGGCAGCTCCGGCATGGGGATGAAATCTCTCCCGGTGGCTACTTTGAACGGAGAGAACCCGGTACTCTTGTGGACGGCGTTGTTGTATGCCACCTCCGCGAATGGTAGTAGCTCCGCCCAATCGTCCTGTTGGTGCCCCACGTAGCAGCGCAGGTACTGTTCGAGCCCCCCGTTCAGGCGTTCCGTGGCTCTGTCCGTCTGCGGGTGCGCCGCGGAGGATAGGGCTTGTTTCGTCCCCACCCGCTTCAGGAACTCCCGCCAGAACCGCGCGATGAAGTTGCCGCCCCGATCGCTGACGACCCGTCGAGGTGCGCCGTGGAGTCGGTAGACATGTTGCACGAACAGTCTCGCCAACCCCTCTGCCGTGGGGACTCGCCGGCACGCTACAAAATGCGCTTGTTTGGAGAATAAGTCCGTAACCACCCAAATGGCGGTCTTCCACTTACTCTCCGGGAGCTCCACTATGAAGTCCATGGCGACCTCTTGCCAAGGGCCGTCGGGTTCCGCTACTGACTGGAGTAGGCCTCTAGGTTTGCCTTTGGCCCCTTTCGCTGTCACGCACACCGGGCAACCCCCCGAGTACGCCTCCACGTCCTTCCGGCGCGTGGGCCACCAAAACTGCCGCCGGATTAAGTGGAGTGTCTTTACGAAGCCGTAATGCCCTGCGCTCCGGCTGTCGTGGGCTCTCTCCATGACCTCCCGTCGGCAACCCTCGGGCACGTACAGCTTTCCTTCGTGCCACCACAACCCCTCTTGGCCGGTTAGCGCCTCTCGGTTCTGCTTGAGCCAAGCGTCCCGCTCCGCCGCCTCCGCGAACCCTTGCCTTACTTCAGGCGCCGCGTCCCGTCGCTCCCCCTTGGTCTGGCTTCAGGTCACCGCCTTTGCAGCCAGCCTGCTGGCGGGGATGACGGAGTCCACGATCTCCTCCCGTAGGCTGGCGTGTTGGGGCATGCGAGACAGTCCATCCGCTAGGAAGTTGCGCTTCCCGGGGTTGTGTTTCAGTGTGAACCTGAACCTCCCGAAGTATTGGGACCACCGTGCCTGTTTGGGGGATAGCTTACGCGGGGTCTTCAGGGCCTCGAGGTTCTTATGGTCCGTCCACACCTCGAACGGTTCAGTTGCCCCCTCCAGTAGATGCCTCCACGTGGCAAGCGCCCACTTGACCGCGTACGCCTCTTTCTCCCACACCATCCACCTCCTCTCCGTCTCGGTGAATTTGCGGGAGGCGTAGGCGCACGGGTGGATGGCCCCCTCCGGGCTGGGTTGGAGCAGGACTGCCCCCGTTGCCACGTCTGATGCATCCACTTGGATTATAAACCGCCGGTCTGGGTCGGGATGGCGCAGGATCGGCTCCGCTGTGAACCGCCGTTTTAGTTCCTCAAACGCCCCCTGGCATTCTGCAGTCCACGCGAGTGCCATGCTCGGCTTGGGGGGTTTCCCAGTGCCCTTGGTTTTTAGCAGGTCGGTTAGGGGAAGGGCGATTTGGGCGAAGTTCGGGATAAACTGGCGATAGAAGTTCGCAAACCCTAGGAAGCTTTGGAGTTGCCTCCGGGTTCGCGGCGCTTCCCAGCCCAGGACATCCCTTACTTTCGCCGGGTCCATCTCAATTCCCCGGCTGGATATTCGGTAGCCGAGGTAGTCTAGTTGCTCTCGATGGAACTCGCATTTCGAGAGCTTTGCGTACAGCTGTGCCTTCAGCAGTCTCTGGAGCACCGTGCGCACCAGGTTCACGTGCTCCGCCAGGGTCTCGGTGTAGATGAGGATGTCGTCCAGGTAGACCAGGACGCCCCGGTAGAGTAGGTCGTGCAGCACCTCATTTATTAGCTGCATAAATACCCCCGGGGCCCCTTTTAATCCGAACGGCATCACGGAAAACTGGTAGCTTCCGAGCGGGGTGTTGAACGCCGTCTTCCACTCATCTTTTGCGCGGACCCTGACTCTGAAGTAGGCTTCGCGCAAGTCCAGTTTTGTGAACACCCTCCCCTTCGACAGATGCGACATCAAGTCCTTCATCAGGGGGAGGGGGTATTTGTACTCCGTGCTGATTGCGTTCAGCCCCCGGTAGTCTACGCACATACCGAACGAGCCATCCTTCTTCTCCCGGAATAGCACCGGGGCCGCTAATGGTGACTTCGCGGGTTGGATGAATCCCCGCGCTAGGTTCTTGTCTATGAACTCGCGCAGGGCCCCCATCTCCCTCCTCGACAGGGAGTGCATTTTCGGCTTAGGCAGGGTCGCTCCTGGCTCTAGCTCGATGGCGCAATCACTGGGCCGGTGTGGTGGGAGCTGGTCGGACTCCTTCTCCCCGAACGCTGCCGCCAGGTCTCGATACTGCCTCGGGATTCCGCCCCCCGTTGGGGGTTCCCCGGGTCCGGCCCCTCGCTTTGCGGTCGCCTCGCCAGTCGCCGCTGCCTCCCCTCGCCTCGGGATCGTGGCGGGTCTCCGGGGTCCCGGCGCTGCTGCTGCTGCTGTTGCCGCCCGGGTCTCGGGCCCCATCTGCTCTCGCCCCGTCTCCCGGTGTCCCGGACCCTCCGCTTGCCCGCCGGTGGTTGCGGCTGCCTCCGTCTCCACGGCTCGGTCCCCTCTGCTCTCGCCCCTCGCCGGTCTGTCGACCCCGAACCGCACTGCCTCTGCCGTCCAGTCGACTCGTGGGTTCCGCCGCCGCAGCCACGCCAAGCCGAGTACCACCGCGTAGTCGGCCACCGGGACCACCACAAACCTCAGTTCTTCCCGGTGACTCCCAATCGTCATCTGGACCAGCTCGGTGTAATACTGAGCTGGCCCCCCCCCTGCCAGCGTGCCATCCAGCTGGCTGAATGAAATGGGCTCCCGGAGGCGCCTCAGCTGTAGCCCGAGCCCCGAGACCACCGCTGGGTGCATCAAGCAGTGGATGCAGCCCGAGTCCAGTAGCGCCCGTAGCTGCGCCTCCCCTCCGGATCTCACCCCCCGGACGTGTATCCTCACCTGGAACGGTGGGCAGTCCTCGTCTCCTATTGGGTCCGCGCGCCTCGACTCCCCTGCTCGCACTGGGACGCCGCTCAGTGCGAGTGCGCCTCGTTTCCCGCCGGCTCCGAGTCCTCTCCGGAGGATGCTGTCTCCGGGGTCGACCACCCCCCGCGTCCTTTCTCGGTCACCGCCGCCACTGCCCCCTTCTGCGGTCGGCCGCCGGTCCTTTTCCCGTTCGCACGCGGGGGCTTGACTTCAGGCCGTGGTGGGGCTCCTTCCCGCTCCGTCGGACACTGCGCCGCTCGGTGGCCTCTGCCTCCGCATCGGAAGCACCGATTCGGGGCTCTGGTCGCCTCTCGCCTCCCGGTGGACTGCCGCCGACCGCTCCGCCTCTCCTCGGGGGTCCTCTCCCTCGGCTGGTCCCTCGTCTGGTCCCGTCGTCTTGTGCTCTGTTGGATCTGCCGCCACGCTGATTCCGCCGTTCCGGCCAGCCAGATCCAATCCTTCACTGTGGGCGGGTCGTCCCGCCCCAGTGCCCGTTCCAGGATCTCTGGGTTGAGTCCCCTCTTAAAATACTTCACCTTCGGGGACTCCGGCCAGTCCGTGAGCTTCTCGGCCAACCTCCGGAACTCCAGGGCATACTCCGATACCGATTTGCCCCGCTGTCTGAACTGTAGGATGTCGTCCTCCGCCCGCTTGGCACTCAATGTGTCCTCGAATCTGTCCCGGAGCGCCTGCATGAAGTCCGGGAAACTCCGTAGTTCCGCCGCGTTGGCATCGTACAGCCCGATCACCCAGCTGGCTGCTTGGCCATCTAGCAGCTCGGCCACGTAGGATACCCTGTCCTCGTCTCTAGCGAATAGGTGACCACCCCTCTGCATGAACCCCCTGACGTGCGTCAGAAAGTGCGGCAGCTGTTTTGGGTCCCCTGAGAACTTCCCAGTGATACCTCGAAGTCTCAGGGCGTCTGCCGCCCGTTGGTCCTCCGACCGGGGCGCCGTGGGTGGTGCCGGCGGGGGTGCCGGACCGCCCCCCCTGTCGCTCGCCCCCTCGTTCACCGCCGGTGGCCCCACTCTCTGTAGTAGGGTCTGGAGCATCGCCTCCACGGCGTCTAGGCGTCGCTCGACTCTCTCCTCTAGTCGGGCGAATTTCTCGCTCCACTCGCGGTTCCGGAACCCCGAACCCCGGATCATCGTAACGCCTGAACCGTCTGGTCCTTGGTTCATGCCCATCGACCACCGCTCGGATGGAGGGCGCCCGGCCCTGGCCGCTGCCCCGTCGCTCCCGGGTGGCTCCGACCGCCCTTCCGCGAGCCTGGATTCCTCGCGCTCCACCTGACCCATGGATTCCTCGTCACTGATCATGCCTGTATTGAGAAAGAAAACGCTCCTCGGTGGTACCGGGTAGCGCTGACGGTGAGTCCTGGCTTTATGTGAGATTTGCCCCGTTCGACAGAGAAACTCTCGTGACACGTGTGGTTCACAAAGAAGGTTTACTCATGCGTAACGTAGTAGTCACAAGCAAAGCCAGGACTGGCTTGGTACAATTGCATCACTTGTTATATTCCCCCCTTCCCGCGCTTTTTCCCGCCTCGTGATCGCGTTGCAGCTGTGGACTATTGGGCCCCCCAATGACCCCCTTGATCGTTCATGATGGCAGGGTCGGTCAGAGTCCATTGTCCTTGATTGCCAGTCCCCCTCCGGCTGGGTTGGTCCCTCCCTGCTACGTGCAGACCCGCGGGTTCTGTGCTGCGTTGCGATCTTGTTTCGCTGCCCTGCGGCCCCGTTCCTTGCTTGCTCGCGCCGTTATCAGTTCATAGTTAAAAGCTTCCGCTGTGGTTTTCCTGTTTAGCTGGCCGCAGGTGGCTCGTTAATTAGCGGCGCTTTCGGTTCCTCTTTTCCCCGCTAGCTACCGCCGGTGGATTCCGCGTGGTCTGGTTGCGAGCTTCCCTGCAGCCCCGTGCTTCCCTGAAGCCTCGTGCTGACTGAACCTGACAGCCTTATGATTTATCTGGTTTGTATGACTTGGTACTCAGTGAATTTAACTGAAGAATTTTGGAGTCCTTGTTCTTTCTCATATAGCTTCAGGACTGTCATTCTCTTCTGCAGTTCAGTCTCTTGCACAAAGCTTGCAATTGTATTGAGATTTCTTCTCCGCCTCTGTGGGGTCAACCAAGACATGTCCGTCTGGAGAGCTCATTCCATAGTGGTCTTGAAACAACACTTACCTTTCTCATAAAATGTGCACAGTACAGTTAAATTAGGAAATGGGAATGACATTTTCTCTGACTCTTACCATTTTTAGGTGCAATTCTTCATGTTCCCACCTTTTCCTAAAATTCTTCAGGTCCTTTAAACCCTTCAAAATAATCTCAACATTTTGTTGTAATAGATGGTAGCTAGAGATTCATGAGGAATTTGATCTTGGTCACAAAGAAAGTGATCTATAAGAATGAAAATATCAACAGGCAGGGAGGGGAATCATGATAAACATATCCTCTGGGTCCCTAGATAAATCATTTAACCTTTGCACCATTTATTTCTCCTTTTTTTCTGGTTCCACTCACCTCCACACACATATACCAAGTGGAAAGAAAATGAATCACCAGTGCCATCAATACCATCAATACCATCAATCATGGTATCCTTCTGGACTGGGGGGTGGGTGGGGCACGGTGTTGTGCTAGTTCTCCTCCTTCCTCCAGGGTTAGTTCCAGTCAGTGTTGATAGGAGAGGAGAGATCCAGCCAGCAGCTCCTCTCTCCCCTCCTGTTTAACATCTACATGAAGGTCATCCAACAGTTTGACATATTGATGATAACCAGCTTTATATCTTCACCCCAGGCCATCTGAGTGATGTTGTAGAAGTTCTCTCTCAGTGCCCGGAGGCTGTGGGGGGCTGGATGGGGTGCACCCGGCTTCAGCTCAACTCAAGCAAGACAGAGTGTCTCTGGTTTTTGGACCTCCTAGTTCCAGGGACCTTCCATCTTTGGTTTCTGGATAGAGCGGCACTGCCCCAGACAGATGCAATCTGCTGCACAATCTGGTGGTCCCCCTGGACTCACAGCTCCTGCTTGAAAAGCAGCAATGTCTAGGAGGGCCTTTGCACAGCTTAGGGCTGTGCATCTGTTGTGCCATTCCTGGGCCAGGGGGCCCTGCTCACAGTTACTCATGCCCTTGTGACCTCCAGATTGGACTACTGTAATGTGCTTTATGTGGGGCTGTCCCTGAACAGCACTTGGAAATTTCAACTGGTGCAAAATGTGGTGGTGTGGGCAGTTACTGGTGCCAGTTATTCAGCACACGTGACACCACTGCTCCATGAGCTGTGTTGGCTTCCGGTGTGCTTCCAGGTGCAATTCAAGGTGCTTGTGGTCAGCTTTAAAACCCTCCATGGCTTGGGGCTGAGTTACTTATAGGACCATCTCTCCCCAATTGTTTCTATCTATCCTATCTGATCTGGCAAGAAGGGCATGCTCCAGCTACCTTCAGCTAGGGAGTGTCAGCTGACAGGGCCCAGAAGGAGACCCTTTTCTGCCAGGGGACCTGCCCTTTGGAACAGCATTTCCCTGGAGATTAGATTGGACCCATCCCTGTTGGCCTTTCATAAAGCCTTAAAAACCTGGCTTTCTGCCTGAGCCTTAGGCCCTGGGCGTGGGTTGGAGCCCATCTCCTGGTTGTATGGATGATAGATTAGATCATGCCCAGCTGCTGTGTGTTTTTATCTTTGTTTCATATTATGTATTTTGTGTTTTTATTTGTTTTATGGTAAGCTACCTAGAGTCAAATAAAAATGAGATGAGTGGCTATATAAATGAAATAAATAAATAAATAAATAAATAAATAAATAAATAACTGGATGGACCATAGAGGTTTCCAATTTATTTCCAGACACAGTTTGAAGTCTTGTTTCAACCTATAAATTTCTAAACATCTTGGAATGAATATTTGAAAGATCTTTTGCTGAAGCACACTTACAATCTGCATTCTTCATGAAAGGCTCATATCTAGCCAACTAAGAAAGGCTAGAGAACAGTATTTTCGGTAGCTGCATGCCAGCTCTTTGATTCATTCCTGTGGTTGTAGCTGGTTTACTCCATCTTTAATCAATTTTAGAAACTCTGTGAAAACTGTATTTGAGAACTGTTGAGGGCCTCTAATGTATTTTTGTATAGCTTGGATTGGTTGATTGATCAATTAATTATTTTGTTCTGTGTTATGATTTCCGTATATTTTTTATTGCACTGTAAGTTGGGTTGAAGGCTACTGGAGGGAGGGAGGGAGGGAGGGAGGGAGGGAGGGAGGGAAGGAAGGAAGGAAGGAAGGAAGGAAGGAAGGAAGGAAGGAAGGAAGGAAGGAAGGAAGGAAGGAAGGAAGGAAGGAAGGGAGTCCTACTGAATCTTTCTCTGAAAGCAGCCTGTTACACATATTATTAGTTAACCTTTAGAATATCTTCTTGTTGTTTAGTCGTTAAGTCGTGTCCGACTCTTCGTGACCCCATGAACCATATTGCGCCAGGCCTTCCTGTCCTTCACTGCCCCCCTGAGTTTGCTCAGGTTCATGCTCATTGCTTCAGTGATGCTATCTAACCATCTCATCCTCTGCCGTCCTCTTCTCCTTTTGCCTTCAATGTTTCCCAGCATCAGGGTCTTCTCCAAAGAGATCTCTCTTCGCATTAGGTGACCAAAGTATCTGAGCTTGAGCTTCATTATCGATCCTTCCAATGAGCAATCAGGGTTGATTTCCTTTAAGATTGACTGGTTTGACCTCCTAGCAGTCCAGGGGACTCTCAAGAGTCTTCTCCAGCACCACAGTTCAAAGGCATCAATTCTTCGGCGCTCCGCCTTCTTTATGGTCCAGCTCTCACAGCCATACATTACTACTGGAAAAACCATAGCTTTGACTATGCGGATCTTTGTCGGTAAGGTGACGTCTCTGCTTTTTAATATGCTATCTAGGCTTGCCATAGCTTTCCTCCCAAGGAGCAAGCGTCTTTTAATTTCATGGCTGCAGTCTCCGTCTGTGGTGATCTTGGAGCCCAAATAAATGAAGTCTGTTACTGCTTCCATTTCTACCCCTTCTATTTGCCAGGAATTGATGGGCCCAGATGCCATGACCTTAGTTTTTTTAATGTTGAGTTTCAAGCCAGCTTTCGCACTCTCCTCTTTCACCCTCATCAAGAGGCTCTTTAGTTCTTCTTCACTTTCTGCCATTAGGGTGGTATCGTCCGCATATCTGAGGTTGTTAGTGATTCTCCCTGCAATCTTAATTCTGGCTTGTGATTCTTCCACACTGGCATTTCTCATGATGTACTCTGCATATAGGTTAAATAAGCAGGGTGACAGTATACAGCCTTGTCGTACTCCTTTCCCTATTTTGAACCAATCGGTTGTTCCATGACTGGTTCTAACTGTTGCTTCTTGGCCCGCATACAGATTTCTCAGGAGACAGGTAAGGTGGTCTGGTACCCCCATCTCTTTAAGAATTTGCCACAGTTTGTTGTGATCCACACAATCAAAGGCTTTTGCATAGTCAATGAAGCAGAAGTAGATATTTTTCTGGAACTCTCGTGCTTTCTCCATGATCCAGCGAATGTTGGCGATTTGATCTCTAGTTCCTCTGCCTCTTCGAAACCCAGCTTGTACATCCGGTAGTTCTCAGTTCATGTATTGCTGAAGCTTGTAGGATTTTGAGCATAACCTTGCTAGCATGTGAAATGAGTGCAATTGTGCGATAGTTTGAGCATTCTTTGGCGTTGCCCTTCTTTGGAATTGGAACATAAACTGACCTTTTCCAATCCTGTGGCCACTGTTGCATTTTCCAAACTTGCTGGCATATTGAGTGCAGCACTTTAACACCATCGTCTTTTAGTATTTTAAATAACTCAGCTGGAATACTGTCATCTCCACTAGCTTTGTTGTTAGCAATGCTTCCTAAGGCCCACTTGACTTCACTCTCTAGGATGTCTGACTCAAGGTCAGCGATCACACCAGCGTGGACATCAGGGACATTAAGATCTTTCTTGTATAGTTCTTCTGTGTATTCTTGCCACCTCTTCTTAATCTCTTCTGCTTCTGTTAGGTCCCTGCCTTTTTTGTCCTTTATCATGCCCATCTTTGCACTAAATGTTCCTTTCATATCTCCAATTTTCTTGAAGAGATCTCTAGTCTTCCCCATTCTATTGTTTTCCTCGATTTCTTTGCATTGTTCATTTAAGAAGGCCTTCTTATCTCTCCTTGCTATTCTCTGGAAATCTGCATTCAGTTGCTTATATCTTTCCCTTTCACCCTTGCTTTTCGCATTCCTTCTTTCCACAGCTATTTGTAAAGCCTCATCAGACAGCCATTTTGCTTTCTTGCATTTCTTTTTCTTTGGGATGGTTTTAGTTGCTGCCTCCTGTACAATGTTACGGACCTCCGTCCATAGTTCTTCAGGCACTCTGTCTACCAAATCTAATCCTCTAAATCTATTCATCACCTTCACTGTGTACTCATCACAAGGAATATGATCTAAGTCATACCTGAGTGGTCTAGTGGTTTTCCCTACATTCTTCAATTTAAGCCTAAATTTTGCAGTAAGAAACTCATGATCTGAGCCACAGTCAGCTCCTGGTCTTGTTTTTGCTGTCTGTATAGAGCTTCTCCATCTTTGGCTGCAAAGTATATAATCAATCTGGTTTCGGTATTGACCATCTGGTGATGTCCATGTGTAGAGTCGTCTTTTGTGTTGTTAGAAAAGAGTGTTTGCTATGACTAGCTTGTTCTCTTGACAGAACTCTATTAGCCTTTGCCCTGCTTCATTTTGTACTCCAAGGCCAAACTTGCCTGTTATTCCGATTACTCCTTGACTTCCTACTTTAGCATTCCAATCCCCTATGATGAAAAGGACATCTTTTTTTGGTGCTAGTTCTAGAAGATGTTGTAGGTCTTCATAGAACGGTCAACTTCAGCTTCTTCCGCATCAGTGGTTGGGGCATAGAGTTGGATGACTGTGATGTTGAATGGTTTGCCTTGGATACGCACTGAGATCATTCTGTCGTTTTTGAGGTTGTACCCCATTACTGCCTTTCCCACTCTCTTATTGGCTATGAGTGCAACTCCATTTCTTCTAAGGGTTTCTTGCCCACAGTAGTAGATATAATGGTCACCCGAATTAAATTCACCCATTCCCGTCCATTTCAGTTCGCTGATTCCCAAGATGTCGACGTTCAATCTTGTCATCTCATGTTTGACCACATCCAGCTTGCCTTGGTTCATAGATTTTACATTCCAGGTACCTATACAATATTGTTCTTTACAGCATCGGACCTTCTTTTCGCTTCCAGATACATCCACAGCTGAACGTCCTTTCGGCTTTGGCCCAGCCGCTTCACTCTTTCTGGAGCTACTTGGAAATGCCCTCCGCTCTTCCCCAGTAGCATATTGGACACCTTCCGACCTGAGGGGCTCATCTTCCAGTGTCATATCTTTTAGCCTTTTAACATTGTCCATGGGGTTTTCTTGGCAAGGATACTGGAGTGGGTTGCCATTTCCTTCTCCAGTGGACCACATTTTGTCAGAACTCTCTGTCATGACCTGTCCGTCTTGGGTGGCCCTGCACGGTATAGCTCATGGCTTCACTGAGTTACGCATGCCCCTTCGCCACGACAAGGCAGTGATCCATGAAGGGGTTAGAATATCTAGCAGAGAACAAAGTCAGCCCTTACATTCTTTTATGTGATTTTTTTCCTTCTCCTGAGATGTCAATATTCAAGAAGCTATAAAGTCATTTTTGTCTTTCTTTTGTCGAAATGAATTAGCAATGGCATGCACTTAAGGGCACCACCTCAACATAGTCTCATCACATGGACTATTTGTTTCTAATTTACTTGTAACTGATCTGACTACTTTAACTTGCCTTCTTAATTATATTTAATTGAGATGTACCTCTAATACTTCTGAATAGTCCTAGGCATTTAATTAAATGTTGCCCTCTTGAAGCATTAATCGGCTTACATACTAATTGTATCCTTCTTCTTCTTCTTTTTTATGCATGCACACAAGGCAACACAAGCCTGTATGATAATAAAGTGATTACAACAGTATAACTCTAATATATTGCTGTGAAAGCCTTTATTAATTTTCAGGGGTGGCTTTTGTTTACTAAGTTGGAAGCTGTGACAATTGCAAAATTTCTTCTAGCTAAGAAATCTCAATCCCATCCTATTAATATTCCTGGGACACCCACAACTCCTTGAAGTTGGTAGGGGGTCATCTGTTGCAGACCATGAACACACACTGACAACCATAAAAACTGGATTATGAGAGAGGTATGGCAGGAGGAAAAAAAGAAGTGTTTTGGCATTCAGTAAAAAATAAGGTATTATCGTTAGCTCTTCCCTTTACAACAAAGGAAATAATTATGTTATGATGTTTTCTTGAACCTGGTTATAAGTACAGGCTACAAAACCAATGCTTCATAATTTCTGCTTAAGTGTCATTGATATAACATAGCTTAAATACATTTAAAGTAATCACCGCAAAAGACAAAGGCCCTAAAATTAAGATTATTCCCCTCCCCAAAGAAAGATATGCAGAAAAAAAAAACAATTGACATGTACAAAAATATTATGCAACACTCATCTTCTCCACATTGTCAGCTTAAGGTTGCCAGCTTCAGCTGAAACCAACTTTCCCATTCAATATATGTGAAAAATCACAAATTTGTATACAAGTGTGCATATATGCATGAGTGTGGAACCCCCACCCCTTAAATTAGAGTTGTTAGGTAGATTAAGATACGAAGAAACAGGATTAGGACCTAAATTAGCTAGAGTGAGGTGAATTTAGAGAGGGAAAACAGGAGAATGAAAATTAACCAGATAGTTGAATTGAGAGGAAGAATGAAATATACAGTATAAAAGGGTAGAGCTACATGGTAGGACAGGGGTGCTAAAATAGGGAAGAAAGAAAATGGGCAGGAATTCAAAGGAGGGAATAAGAAAAAAGATGCCAAGAGAAGCTGCATTGGCAGAGGTGACAACCGGTGATGTTGGTGGACAAAGAATGAGCAGGGATGAAGGAGGAGACTATGAGAAAAGAAGGAAAAGGTCAGTGTCAGTGGATTAGTGGTGGCAGAAGAATTCAACAGCTCCATATTGAAGACTGGAGACCTGCAGAGTATGGGTGGCCACCATGGCAATGAAGATTGGAGAGGGAGGAAACTGAAAGCAGTAACAGACACTAAGAGGAGAGACTAAAATGGCTGGATGAGAAGTGAGAGGAGTGAAAGAAAAGAGGCCAGAACAGAAGACGAAGAAGCCAGAGCTGGGTTGATCAAAAGAGGGACAAGGCCAAAAAGAGGAGTGAAGAGATAAAAGGTGCAACAGACCAAAAGTGGAGGTGAAAGAGCAGGGATGTCGTGAACATTTGCTTGGACAACACCAGGTCCAGGGCTGCCCACAAGATCTGGACAAAGGCAGCCAGAGGGATCCCTTTCAGCAAGAGACAAAACTGTTCTCACCCTAACTGGGAAGAGGGCAGTAAAGGAATTTATGGGACGGAAAACAGAGGGAGGAAATAGGGGACCAAATGCACAGCTTCCTCTTAGGGCCACATGAAAGTCCACCGTTTGGTACCTGTGGAAGGGAGAGAGAGAGGAGGAGTCAGGAAATGAGGGTTACAAGTAGAACTGAGAGCTAAAGAGTTTGCTTTAAATGTTTGTTTCAGTAAAATCCTTTGACAAGCCTCAGTAAATCTGGATTTTCTTCATAAAGAGAAGGCTGTCATTCTATTTTTTTCCCCAAGGAGGAACTGGAAATGGAATTTTCTCAAGCTCCACCCTGAGTGAAGGCATTGTGTCAAAGTCAGTTTTGTTACACCAAAAATGTACAGAATGTAGCAAGTGGACTAGAAGGATTCTCGAATAGCCCTGTTCTCAGACTCAGGTTTAATGCTGGGGTGTGTGTGTGTGTGTGTGCATGTGCACGTGTGTGAACAATGAAGATATACATTCATTGTTCAGAAGGCAAACGCTCCCAAATATAGCACTGACAACAGTAATAATAGTTGGTAAAATAGGGCATCCCATTCATAGTTATTGGATCTCTTTCTGCATATATAAACACAAACCACATTCGTCTATACAGATATGGATAATCACAAGCCCCCCTTTCCTCCTTCCAACAGCCAGAGAAGGAGGAGTGGGAGGAAGAAGGGAGATGGGATCAGGAAAAAGTGTACTTCTATTGGGAAACACAGGAGAAAAATGGAAGAATTGAGTTGTTGGACTTGAGGTGACAGGAAGGAGGTACCAAGGAAGGCGAGAGAGAGAGAGAAATTGTTTGCTATCTAGTATGGAGAATTAGTATCTGCACTGAGGTAGAAGACATGGAGCAGCTGCTGCCAGATGTTGTTTCTGGAGTGGAATTCTCTGACCCTAAGAGTGAAAAGGGACATTCGCAAAACCCTGATACGTATTCCATTTGTATCTCATAAATGGGGTAGCCACCTTGCCCTTAAATCAAAGTTAGAAGATCAAAGGTATTATGGAGGCCCTGCCTTAACGTGCTTGTGGATAAAAGGGGAGAGGGTACTTGGATAAAAATTACACATGTATCCAGTTTCCAAGATTCTGTAATATAACTGTCTCTTCCTTGCAGTAAGGAAACCTGGCTAATAAGACTTTGTCAAAATCTAGTTTTTCCTTTCCTTAATTTTTAGAGGGCTCGAGAATGTTTGCCTCACTAAGAAGGCCCTAGAGAAGTGCATGGAATCCATTTAGGTTGATACATCTTCTCCCTTTCAGAAGTATCTGCTATTTTTAAACAGAAGGTGAAGTCCCCCTACTGCTTATGTCCTGTCCTGCCCCTCCCCCCCCCAGCTAAAAGAAACTGTTTGTTGGATTTCTAATACTATTGTGGCAAATTCTTAGTGTGAATCCTTTAAGAGAGTCGATTCATAGCTATCATGACCCATCTAAATCTTCACTCTGCCTCCTCTGCACTTCACTAATTAAGGGGCTGATTTAACTAATGACTCGATTGAAAGTATAACGGGATTGTACGGGTGTCAATTTTCATTTTCTGAGTTCATCATTAAAAGAACACGCAGAATGACAACATTCTGAAGTTCATCCAAACAAGTGTGCCATGCCAAATTTGGCTAATAAGCCCATCTGGTTCATTTCTTATGGATTTTCAGGCTGGCACAAAGGAGTAAGGTGGTAAGGAGAAAGTAGACAATGAATTTCAGTAAGCACAATAATGATGGTGGATGCTAGAAGATAGGGAGATGAAAGGGTTTTACCTCTTCATGCTACAGATGTGATCCGCTCTTTAAACACATAGTTCCACTTTACCAATTAAAGCTCCAAAATATAATTTGTTCCTGCCCTAATGCAAGAAGCTCAGATCACAAAGGAGAGACCAAAGAGTGGACCTACCTCTTATAGTGCATACCTTCTCACATTACTTGGCAGCACAGGGAGAAGAAGTGATGCTCTGTGCCTCCCATATCGCTAAGATAATATGCACATTGGAGCTTACAAGGGACATAAAAATAAATCATTCAGCCTCTATGCATTTAAGTAAACAAAATAACTTTTCCTGGAAGCTAAGAGAGAAAACATACACAGAGAGACAAATGATTTCCATACTTGAAGTATTTGGAACCCATTTCTGAGTGGATGGAAGCAATATAACATAGGTCCCAGCGTGGTGGTGGTGGTGGTGGTGAAACTAAGCCCTACCTAATCTCAAGCATAAGTTTTCTCTCACCAATATATAACTTCTGGAGATGAACAGCTGAATTGTCATGACTTAGAACTAGCTGGCACAAAAAAAGTTAAGAGCAAATGAATCATTACCCCCTCTCCCTTGGATTATATTATTTATTTCTGATTACTGTTTTTACTGTATTTTAATTGGTTTTTCTTCTTATGTTATTGCAAACCACCCAGAGTCGCTCGCTGAGTGAGATGGGTGGTGACTGAATTTGAAATGTAAATAAATAAATATAAATCATAAACATCCATGTGGGGGCAAAGGGGAAAAATGATGAACAGAACAGCATGGTGCAAGCTCCCCCCATTGTACATGTGCCTTGTAGTCATACACGTGTTTGTAAGAGGTAGAACGTCTTCATGGAATTGCAAAACTTGCTTCCTCATTCTGGTGCGACTGTTGGATTCTGAAGACCCTTCTAAGATGCATCTTTTTTTTCTATGTTTGAGAGACTTAATCCTTGTTTCTTCATGAAGAAGTTATGGGAGCTCTGCTTCACTTTGAGGGTCTTTCTGCAGGTTTTAAAAAGAAAAGTATGAAGTTGCTTCATAGTATTAAGTTTTTTAATTGCACCGCTGATGCCACACCCAAGGAAATGAAAGAATATTAAGGGTAATTTTCAGGAGGCTTGCTTTTATTCATTTTTTTGCTGCTCTGTCACAGGAGCTCAAGTCGCTTACAATAAGCAGTATCTATCTGGTATTTGGCTAAAAGCATTTTACAAAAATTATCAGTGTGCAACTGTAAGATAGATTTAATGTTATATGAAAAGATTCAGCATCTGATACATAGCATTTACAGAGCAAAACAGTGACAAGATGGCTAGACTCCTGGATCTGTCTTTCAGAAAGGGAACAACCTGAACCATAGTACTACGTATTTGGATTCAATCAGATTATCAATACTAGAAACAAAGATTGTTCCGATTAAATAGAAATATTTGGAGCAGCTATTCTCCTTCCAGAACATGTGGTTCTTCTTTCCTATTAATTTATCCTTCCCTTCTAAGAAAACTGCCCTAGCACCTTTCCTCTTCAACATTAAAACAAAAGTTCTCTTTGTTCTCTTTCAAGAACAAAATGCAACTCAAAGTAGCAGATCGATGTGCGTCCTGGATTCACAACCCTTTCAAATGACTCTTTTAATTACTGATTATAACTGGCCTGTTCCAATTATTCAGCTAAGAGATTAGTTGTTTAATCTACCGATTAAAGTATGTGTGGCTCTACTAATTCTTCTATAGGCTCATGTTGGACAAGAGCTGTTCCACTTAGTGTGGTAAATTATTAGTGTTGAACATCCTGCTCCTTCATTTTTGTCACCATAGTACAGTGCAGATTGCCACAACTGTTGCTTCCTTCTAGGACACTGACCTTCCCAACCATCCTTGAGTTGGCAGTGCCCATGTTGGAGGCACCTTTCTCTCTGTGTCTCTTTTTATAACAAGGAGAGATCTCTTCTTTCATGGCAGCCTTCCAATCTCTGTCTATGCAGTTATTCTCCCATTACCATTTTCTTTAAATATATTACACCAGTAGCACAAACTTAGTTGGTACACAGCAGAATAATGTGACAGCCTTGCAGGTTAAGTCCAAGGTCAGTGGTAAATCTTCCTATAGAGGTATTCAAGAAAAACAGCTGAACACACAAAAGCAGACAGTGACTTGTTGCAGCCAACATATCAATGGAGGAAATGTTTTTGTAGTTCTTGTTGTCATAGATTAAAAATTCACTCAGCTGTCCTTACTGCTGATCAGGAAGTTTTACAGCATTAGGTTTGCGCTCCTGGTTTTATACATTATTAAATATCGATTGTCTGTCTCTGTCTGTCTGTCTGTCTGTCTGTCTGTCTGTCTGTCTGTCTATCTATCTATCTATCTATCTATCTATCTATCTATCTATCTATCTATCTATCATCTGACTTTTAGTAGCATACTTTACACTGTTTTTGGAAATACCAATTTCCCAATTACTGGGAAGTAAGCCCCATTAAAGGAAATGGGATACCCACTTGATAAACATTCAGAGGATTATGCTATAAGTAATAACATAAGAGTGCAGACAAGGCTGAATATTTTTAATTCCCCTTGCTGACACAGAAGGGAGAATTATGCATAGAAGATATGCAGCATTAAGCACAACTAAGTCAAACCTAGTCATACATATAGGTCTGAATGATTACAAAATCTCAAGATGTTCTACTTAGTTTGTCTGTTTTGCCTCATCCCTCCTTAAATAAATAATCTAAACTCCACATGAGAAGATGCTATTGAATAACTCAACTGCAGTACCCTGGGCTCACAAAGAGAAAATTTCTACTGGTATAACATACATTACCTAACAATCAGATGAAAATACAAAGATACAGGAGAAGAAAAAGAAAATGTGTTAGACTGTTTTGTGAACTTCTGCTAGACACTGTACCATCCATATGTTAGTGGACTCTAACAAAGGAAAAAAGTTGCATTAATGAAGGAACTTCTTCATAACACATTTCATAACAAGGGGACAGAATAAAAGTATCCTCCTCCTTCTCCATCTACTTCTTCTAATAGCTCTTGCTAGGCATTTTGAACATATAGATACAATGCTCCAGAATAAAGTAGGGCCTGTTAATGAATCATGGACCTTAACATCGTTGTACCTACAAACATGTGTGTATATATGTGTGTGTGTGTGTACACACACACACATACATATACACGTGTGTGTGTCTGTGTCTGTGTATGTATGTGTATATATATAATCCACAACAACCCTGGAAGGTGGATTAAACTGACAGAAAGCAAACCAGGTGTCTTCAGGCCTAGTCCAACCCCTTAACAACGCAGGCTTTCCTTTGCTAGGTTATATCCATTGTTTGGTATTATAAATCAAAAAGTTAATGGGAATCAGTTCATAATTACAGTTTAACTGGTAGTTAACTATTAGGTGATTATAAATCCTTTTCTCCCTTCTTTTATTCTGTTTCTATATAACTGAACAAATTATAAAATAGAAGGCTCTTTTTTGTTACCTAATGACAATCCACCACATTTAAAGAGTTTAATAAAATATAAGCACCATCTATTTTCCTGTATGCAGAAATAGAGTGAAGTAGTTGAACCTGATGTTACCTGGTGTGCTTGAAAATGCCAGCAACTTTTTGAGTCCTGTCATCTTCACTGGAGCCTGTTAAGTCATTCAGCTGCTCATTAATTAAAAATTCAGCTCTGATCACTGATCTTTCTAAATTCATACATCTAGACTAGAACGTTGCTTGAGTTGAAACAACAAGAAGTTAGTATAGCTGATCTATTTTCATAGCAGCAATATGTGAGTAGAAATAACCAGGATTCTGTTTAGAAATATGTTCATGAAGATATTTCTGGCATAAGCTTGACAGTTGCTTCTACTTCTCCCAAAGGTCAACAGTGTGGGGGATCTGACAGAAAGACAAAAAGCAATTAACGGCTAATCAATGAAAGGTCATTTATTTCTTGGTCCAGATTAGAAGCTTCATCAAAAAGTGGAGAAGAAAAAATTCCAGACTTTGTCCTTGACATCATTAACAGTAAGAATATGTATATTGCTTTTTAAATGTATATATACACCCTGATTCCACATCTGGAAAACATAATTCCTGACATCAGAAATCTAATTTACTTGCCAAGTTACATCTTACTCTTGAAATCATAAATACATGTAAAAGTGCTGTGAAAGTTTATTAATCTGGGTGCAGTTAATATATGCCAGCGGCTTAGAAAATGCTACTCTTTTGCAGGAATAAAGACATTATTTAGTTGTTTATTGATTTATTGCTTTATTTTTATCCTAAAGGAAAGCTCTAAACCTATCCAGTGATGATGAGGGTGCTAAGCACTACATAAAACTAAAACAGAAAAACAGGGAGGGGATGAATGGAATAGACTATTTAAAGAGACCAAATTTCCAGCCAGACATTATCATGAGCACTCCAAGATGCAAAAGTTTTCCCACCCCACTTTCAATACTTCAGTTTCCCCAAGGGCTCCACCTTATACCTTCCTAATGTGCAAACTGATCTCTTTTTTTAATGCCATGTTTTAATGACATTGCCTTTATCACACACCTAGACACAACTCTGGAGCTCAAGAAGCTGGTACAGCAATGTTTTGCCTCTTCTCCCACACAATCTTTCCTCCCAATCTAGGAAACTGCATCAATGATGTGATGCAAAAATGGGTTGGGATTTGCTTACATGTGTTCCTTGTATTTGCCCCTGTGTACTGAAGATTGTAAGCTTTTTCATGAATCTACCTCTTTGATAAGCTAAGCAGCACATATGGAAGGAGGTGGGGAGAAGACAATGGACAACACTGGAAAGCCTTTAGAAGATTTAAGCAGAGCCAGACAGCCATTTCAATGTGTTTTCCTCCCGCTTTGACTGGTCAGGGTAGAGGGCCGTCTTCTGAGACACAGAACCCTTGCTTCACCTCAATTCTTGCTGCTTGGCTCAGAGCAATCTAAAACTGATAGGCAATCTGATCAGGGTACCTGGACTTAATCCTTCTAGACCATTTCTGATCAGCTGCATGACTATAAGCAGAGAGTCTCCAATCACATCTCTGGGCTAGCCACTTATAGATAACTCATAATAAAAATGGAGATTTCCTTATGGTGAGCAATCCTGCTGAAAGCATGTCCATGTAGTTTTCTTGCCAACACAGAATTGGTTTCCTATTGCCCTTCTTATGAACATGTTTTTTCTATCTTCCCAGACATATCTAAAACCCCATAATTTGTTCGACGTCTGCCATCAAAACCAAGTCTTATGTTGTATAGTTGTTTTGAAATCAGTCAAGATCAGCTAGATGCTGCCATCTGCTATGACATCCCATAATAAAACTGCTTCAGTTGACAAGGGGCCATCCTGAGTTTTTGAAAGGTGGTATAAGTATGATCTCAGGGACCCTTATAACAAGCATGTAAGAGTGGTCAATGCTAGCATTTTATACTGTGGAGAGCAGATCGGCTCATTTCACAGGGAGCTTCCTAAGTCAAAACTAGCACCTTTAACCACTGAACTATATGATTTCTCCACAGCTGTATCTCAGCTCCTTGTAAATTACCAGGTGGCAATTCACTGGGCTGGCATTCCTATCCTCCTAAATTGCAATCAGCAATTTAGAAAGGGCTAACAATGCAGGGGAAAGAAAAATTGTAATGTATAGTAATGTGACACATCACCAGACTTACCCCTTACTGTCTCACATACTTTAAAGCAGAAGGGCGAATAGAGATGCACTTTTCTTTTATTCTGTTATTTTATCTGAGTACACGAAGTGTTCTGGCATACCTTGATTTTTCCTTAAATAAAAATTACTAAGGATATTAAAAGCACTCTAACTGCTCAGGCCTAATGCACTGAAAACATAAATCAAGCTACTAAATCATTATCTAAAAATTCACTAGGTCATAAATGCATCATTTCTTTGCCCCAAATCTAAAAGGATGTTTTAAGTACTTCTAATTAGTAACTGGTTAGATAATTCTACTATAATAAAATAAATGCCTATTAACATGCTAATTTTGAGACCATTAACTGTCATACAAATCAACCCACTATAGTTATTTTGCTAAGCACCAGTTAAATCTTCCAATTCTTTGCAAGTTTAATGTTTTTGTTAGGACCTAGTCCTAACAAGTAACATGCAAAGTTGGATTATATGTATATATGTCCCAGTGCCACCTCCTTTCTTTTATTAACTCCATCAAGACCCTCTTTATTTTGGTATACAATAACATTTTAATCTAAATTAAATGGCTAGTTTAATTAACTGTCTAAGATTAATGTAGTTGTGGAATGTTGTAGCATCTATAAGCAGAAAACATTCATAATCCTCTTTTTTTTTTTTTTTGGTAATTTCTGAATCGGTTCTGCTGATATACTTTGAATACCATTAAGGGTATTTGAACAGGGCACTGTTATCAGAATCTGAAGACAAAGCTTTTCTGCTTTCTTTTCAGGATACTTTTTGATGATTTCTTAGCTTATTTATGGTGGTGGGGATGGCAGTCCCTGGGTTCCCCCTTCCCCCTTTACATACATCTCTCTCCATCTGCAATGTCCTTTCCTACCGTCATCCTGATTGGAAGGAGCCCCATGAATGGACTTTCATCTTGATCACTTCCCCTGGTCAAAGGTGCCACAGAATGATGGAGTGATGACCACATAGCAGGTAGAACCTAATGTTACTGCTAGAACACTATGACCTACTCATGTAATGTTTGCTTAAGTTTCCTACCCTTTATGGAAAAAAATGAGTCAAAGACATTTTTCCCATGAAGTTGAGTAAAGGTGACCGGGCCAAAAAAAAAAAAAAGTCATTATTGACACCATTCTGGCCAAACTACATATTTCTTTTCAGATGTATAGCCCCAACCACATTTTTACTTAGGCAAGAGGGAAAGTATGTTTTTATCCAAGTTACACTTACAAATAAAAGTTATTAGATTGGAAGATGGGTGGTAGGTAAATTCCTACGAAACACACCAATTATTTGCTGCAGATGGCTTTCTGCTAATGTCCTAACCTTGTTTCAGTTTCAGAATCCAGGTGGGGCAAAGAAGAAAACAAAATAAAACCCATTGCAATAAGAACTATCTGCAGAGTTTTCATTTGCAGCTTCTGTTGTTCTTGTTCAGTTTTGATATTTGTTTTGGGTTTTCTTGTTTTGGAACTACCCAAACCAAAAGTTAGTGTTAAAAAACAATTATTGCTTGGAACTATTTTTTGTTCCACTGTTTTGATCCACTCAAAATCAATTGGGACATCTAAGGGACATAATTGAAAAAAAAAATAGAGAGGTATCTCATATGTTATTTAGAGTTATCCACTATAGTAGAATTACAAAACAGCTATGCCTCCTTCTCATTAAAATCAACAGGACAGGAATTGAAATTAGACTTACATGTTGCTTTCGCTGAAAGTTGGTTAGAACTGACTTTGACTCAGTTACATATGAAATTGCTATTATAAGGGTTGTAACTTGGAAAGAAGATCAGATATACTTACGGATTTAATGCCCAAGAAAGAATGGGACAAGTGGCTTTAAAGAAGTCTTTGCGTTTCATAAGTACCTTGTAGAGATGTCATCAATACAAATGTTTTCTCTCTACAACTTGTCAGCTGAAAAATCCACTTAACTTAACTGTCCCGTGTAAAAAATAGTTTAACCAAACACCATTAAAACCAAGTAGAAACACTCTTTTTACATCTGGGGTTGCCAGCTGCAAAACAAAATGAAGCAAACTGAATCTGCCCCAAGAATATATATTCTATGAAATATTTGAAATTTGAAAATAAAACTTAAAGACATAAAGACATAAAGGTAGATAGATAGATAGATAGATAGATAGATAGATAGATAGATAGATAGATAGATAGATAATCTTATTTATCTTAAACCAGATTATAAGAACTGGTCAATCATAATCAGAGAATATACTACAGCTATATTGAAAGTGGGATAGATTGTACATTTGATGGACATTTCTACTGTTCTAATGTTTCCCATGACATTTCAGAAATTGCTTTGGAAGTGGAGAAAACATTTTCCTAGTTAGAATATTGAATTGCACTATAAATAGGTTTTATTTGTCCTTAATTAAATCAAAACTTTTCTTTAGTAATTGGCTATATCTCATAATGATGTCATCCATTGCACCGTGATTGCTGAGCATCACCTGTGGAGTGACTGCTTTCAGTTGCAATGGGGTTAATTTACCTTCAGTGATGGAAACATCTGTATGTGTGTGTGTGTGTGTGTTTGTGTAAACATTGAAGCCACAACAGATGGGGAAACAGATGACAATAAACAGGACCTAATCATCAGTATCCAATATATAATGGGATTTCTGAGAAATATTGTTTCTCCTCTCAGCAGTACTTTGATGTGAAAATTAAACAGGAGAACATTCAGTGCAGTCAAGTATACAGCCCTTAAGGCGAATCACATTAGTTTCATTAAACACTTGTCAGTTAGGTGTAATTCTGATACTCAATTAAAAAAAAAAAAAACTTAGTCACAAATTAGCCATTTTTTTCAGACTTTATTTTTGGTGTAAATGTCTTCAGTCAAAAGTAGGCTTAAATTCAGAATTCAGTAGCAGCTTTAAATTAAGTAAAAAGAAACAAATTATGATTCTTTGAAACACACACACTCACACAGACACACATATCATACACATAAGCCAGATGGTTGGGCTTAATTAAACTTTCATTGCAGCTTAGTGATGTGTATTTTACATGGGTCCCTGGTAAAAATAAAATTAGGATACTGGTAGAGGAGCACCGTGAGTGGTGATAAGCAGTATTTCATAGTCTCCTCCCAAGTAAGAAATTCTAAATTCTTATTAATTCTTAATTCTATTCTTGTTCCCTGGACTAAACATGACCGAACTGAAATTTGGGGAAGGGGCTCGTTGCCTGTTGAGCATTTCACATTTTCAGGGTTTCCCAGTTTGCAGGACTGAACAATTATCAGGTACAAGAAACATTCTGGAGCTTGTTTTCAATGAGTTGAAAAAGGTATTTTCCGAAGCTCTTCCAATTTCACAAAACCCAGTTGGTTTTGCCTACTTGAAGGCACTGAAATGCAATGAACTTAAAACCTGTTGATGAAAATAACAGCCTTTCCTGGAGAATATACCTATGCGATTCTCACATGCCTAGCATCGGGAGTTATTGCCGTGATAAGCAAGCATTCTTTTTTATAAGCCACGGAGTCCTAGGGAAAAGATTCCATGTACAGGCTGATTCAAAATTTGAGAACAGGTTTTACTACATCTTAAGCTGAAGGCCCAATGCAACACTAGGTTTGTGCCTTGAAAGCTAGATTCATTGACCAACCTGGGAGCAAAGGAAAATTAGGAATTAGTTTTTTGGACTTTTTGTGTGAAACAGAAAAAAAAAATGAAATTATGTTGTATGGATTTGATGATTAGAAATAATACTGGACAATGGAAAAAATGAAAGTTATGTTGTAAACTTAGCGTAAGAGTTTAGTATAAAGTGTTACTTATATCTATTGCGAGGACAGTCGGAAGTCATTCTTTTTTCTATTTTGCCTTCTTTCCCTCCTTTCTTTCTTTTTGCACTTTTGACTTTGTTCTTTCTTTTCTTTTTCAATCTTTTTCTCCTTTTTCATTCTTTTTCTTTAAAATTAGCTTTTATTGTTCTTATTTTAAAATCTAATCAGGTTATTTGGAAAAAAAAAAGCAAAATTAGGAATTGAGACTGCACAGTTTCAGAGACAAAAGGGTTTAGGGAGAGGCTAATTTTTTATTACAATGATGGTGGTGGTGGTGGTAGAAATGGAGATAATGGTGATGATGATTGTTTGTTTTAATACAAGATTAATAAAAATATTTTTATATATTTTTATTAATCTTGTATGTGGAAAAGATACACACACACATATATACATATACATACTGTATATACACACACATATACACGTATATATAATTTTTACATTTTTTATTCTTTGTTTTGGACAGAATTAGACACTAGATGCAAGAATAGATGCTCTTGATGTGGAGATTAAACCCACAAAATGTTTAGATGGATAGCATGAGGGGCTTTCATGCAAGCCAAGCATACAAGTTAGGAGGTGCTGAGAAGAATTCATTAATCTTCTGGAATGGGCAGGATCATGTGAGAGATGTAGAGGCTTCCTAGTCCTTTTATTGATCAATCAACCAAATGTCTGCTTTTCCAAACTAGGACTGAACTGATTTTCAGCAGGATTGCTGAGACAGGAACACCGGCTTCTCCTGGTTAATTCCAGTCCTTCAGAATGAATGGGCATTTTCAATGTTTCTTTCTGTTCATCCCTGCCTAAGGATTCCTCTTAAGGTTTATGATCAGAATTTTTTGCGATTAGAAAAAGAATATTCCATGGTTACCTGACCTGATTTTCCTGTAGGAACTCAAGATGCATGTCACAAAGCATTCCAACTTCCATGCTTCCCCCCCCCCCCCAGCAGCAATTTTCTTGGATAGCTTGGATTAGGAGATAGCAACAGGCCCAAAGTCACCACTGATACTCCATTGTTCAAGATGGATTTGAACCAGGGACTCCCTGGTCCAGTTTAACACCTTAGCTACTACACATCCATGGCTGCAATAGCATGTCCCCCCTTGGGCATGAAAGTCTATTCCATCTGAGTTGTTGCTGTGGGGTAAGTAGGAGGTGGGAATATGAGGTATCTACACCACCTTGAGTTCCTCAAATAATAAGGGTAGGATAATAGTAAATAAATAAAACACATTGGACTAGACCTCTTGCTATGATGCTGTCTGTATTTATACAATATGCTAAACCATAAACCATGGTTTACAAACTGCAACATGGCTTTTTACAACGCATAGACTTAGTTATTGTCCATACAAAGCAGGAAAAGTTCTTCTTCCTTCAAAATTGAAACAAGGGACAAGGTAATTACAAGGAACTGGAATAATTAAACAAAAGTTACTAGAGGACATGTGCATAGTAAACAGAATTGCTTGCTAAATTAAATACATTTTAGAGGGCCGAAACAGTGGAATTAAAACCTAGTGGAGCATGAAAAGAAAGGATTCCTGCCATCACAAGGCTGAAAATAAATTTGAATAGGACATTGCCTTCCTTCTCATATGGTCCCATGGCCAGAATGCTGCTCGCCGAATAGCATTTGCAAGAGATTCCTTCCTCATTACGACAGAAAACATCATTATTGATAGAAAGTATTAATGTTCCTTGGATGAACGCTGAAACTTTCCATTCAACTGTAACATCAAGTTCTGTGTGAGGTTTTATCTTGTCTTTATACAATGGCCATGCATGTCAAGTAGAAATGCATAAGAGAACTCCAAGAAGTCTGAAAATGGCCCAATCTCAGTTAAAGCAATGTATACATACACACACCATTTACATTCACAACTTTTTCCAGGGTAAAGAATAATTAAAACCAGAGTTTTGAGAGACAGCCCATATGTTATGTACATTGACCACAAAGCTGATCCACCACCAGGATAACACCAATATTTTACAAATATTTACATGGAAATAAATGCCTTCATATCTTCCTCCCAGAAAATATACACTAGAAAAACAGCCTAAAAGGATAAACATGTCTCTGTTGTGGTGAGATCTGAAGACTGAAAATGTTTTGGACAATACCAATTTGTTCTGCAAGAAGTTCTCAGATTCCCACCTTCCTTTTCAAGACTGTGCTAGCTAACATTGCTCTAAATGAATGCTCTGCCGGGCAAATCACAGTGTACCTGCATATACTATATAGGAGATGGTCAGTTGTTCTATTAGAAATAAGAAGCTTTCACTGAAATTTCCCTGAAAAGAAAACATGAAGCAAAACCTGTGATTCATACTGAAGAGAATGCTTAGAATCCCTCTTAAAGAGCAGTGACCTTACAGCATCAATTCCTTCACCCACATCTGTTCCCAAGGCTGCTCAGATTAATATAGTATATGGCAGTGGGTTTCCAGAGAGAGAGAGAGAGAGAGAGAGAGAGAGATGTTTAATACATAATACCATTATCCTTTCAATGGCAAGCATCTATCATTAAGATGCAAATGTATTTGTCAATTATTCTTAGAAATGCACAAGGAACAGTTTGAGAGTCTGCTCCATTTTAGGGAAGAAAAGCCTTCTTCCTATAAACATAGAAGATGGGTTTAAATATCTCTAGCCAGTATTTATAGCCAAAATAATGGTTTGCTGTCAAAATAACTCATGTCTTACGATGGCATTATCTGATGATAGGTAGGCTACTAAATCATGTCTCAGCCTAAGTCAAAATTGGTGTTTTCCAGTACATACCGCTATTATTATCAGCCTGAATCAATCCACTACAGGATAAAGGCCTCTTCACTGAAGGTTGTGGACAATGATCTACCACACTTTTCTAGTGCAGCTTGATTGGCTGAGAAAGAGTGACTTGGCTAAAGTCACCCAGGTCTAGAATCCGTGTCTACTTGTTCTTAGTCCAGCACTCTCACCACTAGACCACACTGGTTTGTGGGCTGAGAAAGAGGAATTGGTTCAAAGTTGCCCTAGGGAGCTTTCATGCCTACAACCACACCACTGTCTGTCAGTATGTATATCTTCTTTCTCCTCTCTACAAAACAATGAAGGTTTTGTAAGATCAACAACATAGCAATAACACACATTTTACTGGAATTTTGTCACACGTCTCTTTGTATCCTTGAAGAGTTACATCCATATGACTCAGCCATTTTGATATTTCTTGATATTAAGTGATAAAGGAAGCAGAATGTTTTTTTGGAGGAGGGAAAAGTAGCCCCACTCCTTCTGAATATACAGAGTGTAGTTGATATTTATCTTCTTAGTTGCATTACCAAAGTGCTGAAAGTTATCAGATTCTTCTGAAAGTGGCTATGTTCATCCTAGGAAGCTATGCTAAAACTTTTGTTATGATTCTAGGCTCCAAAGTTTCAGCAGTGTAGCAAACTTACATTTTTGTCCAATTTCCAGATAGAATTTTGCAGTGCTGAACTTAACCCCGAAATGAGACGGGATTTGTTGACAAAATGAAACTCAGAGCTGTCAACTGACACTCTTTCAGTAAATGAAACTGAAAGAGGCTTAGTTGGCAGCTCTGAATGATATGTTAAAGATCTTCTGTGGTTTGCTACCTTGAGAATTGGGGTGGTAGAGGAGAGAATCCCCTAAAGTTAGAGAGATAGGACAGAAGTGAGATAATTTGCTTTGTTTCTTCAGTTAACCAAGCCAAAATCAATCTATCATGGAAACCAGTAAGCTGTCACTACAAATATCCGTTCTAAGTCATCCTTGTTTTTCTTTTAATATGTAACCTATTTGGAAATTCAACCATATGGTGTTAAATACCTACATGCTGAGTTTCCTCAAATTCACCCCACTTTATTGGCATCACATTGCATGTGCAAGGAAATTCACTATAAGACAACATATCTCCTCTTAAGTAAATGTAAGTTGCTATTGACAGAGATTGTTATTTTTATAGAAAGTTCATACCTTATCCTGACACTTGTTTGGGGACGGAAGGCCTCAGAATCTGAGAAGTGGTGATTCAAAACCAGAGGATGGGTAATGATGAGCTAACATGTATGTTATAGTAGATGCCTCCATATAAAGCTTAGATAATCGTCCACCACCTTTGTGAGGAAAGTAGGAACAAGATATCCCAGAAGAAAGATATGACGAATGACTTCTATATTGATGTAAATACTTACCTACCTACATACATTTGACCTGACTCAAAAGAGACATTACCTTTATACAACTGTTATTGAGCCAGGGCCTTTGGCTGTGTGGTTGAGTCTGTATCGTAGTTATGTTAATTGTGTTAGTTGGTTTTTATCTCAGTCACTGTATGTTATTTATTATTTTGTTTTAGTGTTTTTATCTTGTTTTTATTTATTGCCAGCTGACCAGAGAGATGGTCAGCCATATTTGAGATGGCAGCCATATACGTATCTCAGCTGGCTTATAAAATATAAAGATTACAGGGCTGCTGTTTCTAATAGTTACGTTGGAGGAGGATTCAATAGGAAATGAATATTGTCATCCAGAACATTACCTGCCTTTGCATCTGATTAACTAAATCCTTAGTAATAGACTACATAGTTAAACAATGGCTTTTGGGATGGTAATCCTTCTAAATAAAATGAGAAAAATAAACCTGCAACATAAACCTTTATAGTAGAACATAACTAAAGAAATGTTATTTATATTTAGTCCAAATCTCTGCATCTATTCCCTTCCCTTCCCTTCCCTTCCCTTCCCTTCCCTTCCCTTCCCTTCCCTTCCCTTCCCTTCCCTTCCCTTCCCTTCCCTTCCCTTCCCTTCCCATCCCTTCCCTTCCCTTCCCTTTTGGTAGTTACAGATAACTGTCCAACTAACAGGACCTCCAGAAGCTATTAATTTTCTTTTCTTCATATACAGTAGAATTTCCTACAAGTGACGATGAATAGAAATAGTTCAAAAAAAGTTTTGTTAATGAAGCAATGCCACTACTTTTTTTGACAGATCCAATCATTTACACACTGCAAACAAGTGAAAAGAGTCCTGAGAAGAAATAACTAGGATAAACATATTTTCCACTGCATTGTGAGAAAACTGGCTTGTAGAAATGTTTCATAGTATGGTAAAGGTCACTCTATTCAGCTATAACCATACGTAACATTCTCCCCACCCCACCCTAAACAAATAAAATGTTACAGAGACTAAATAAAGGTGACATAAAATTTTGTGTCAGTATTGAGTACAAGATTCCTGATTGGATGATCTCATCTATGTGACTAATTCAGGAAGGAGGAGGAGGAGGAAGAGGAAGGATGCAGTAGCGCTGAAGAAACAGTTGCTTCTGGTGGAAGAATGGATCAAGAACGCCCCACCGTTTTTTCAGTGGAACTTTCCTTTGGAGCCTAATTCCCAATCTTTTGTGAAAATGTGCAAATGAAACAGCAATAATCCTCCAGGATTCACACTTTTCTAAACATTGCAATGTATGTATGCATGTATGTGTATATGTATACATATATGGGAAAGTACCCTCCTCCTTGAATATATTCATGAAGTCAACCTACCAAAAATGAAATTATATTAGCCAGGATTGCATTCAGAATGCATTTATTACAATAAATGTACATGAAAATGCACGTGAATGTCTATTTTGGGGGGAAAATGAGACACTGAGTGGTACTGAAACTTTCAAACATATTATTCTACATAATGCCAATTCATATAATTCATTACGCCCCTGAAAATACCCATTTGATGGAGAGACAGATATATTGATAAAATGCTACAGTGACTGTTGTGTAGATACAGATTTAATTTGGGGGGGTGTCTTTTTTAATGGGATCACAGCCTCTGTCATAATCTGGCATCTGCTGTTTTTCAAGGAGCTTTTTTAAAAACTTCCTTTAAAATGAAAATTATAATTTTACTGCTCAATGAACCTTACAATAACAGCATTTTAGCATTTATCCACTATGGCAGATGGAAAGCTAATGAGGCTGGTCGCATCTGCATACTGATAGATTCTACGCACAACACCTCTGGGCTCCAAAGGGAGGTCAAAGAGTAAATGTTATTTATCTTTTTCCCTGCACTTGATACTTACAAATCACAAGACAAATCATTGGAAAAGTCACATTTACAGCTTTTAATTAGATGTACTGATGTTTGCTGCATATGTTGGAACTGCAAAGCTGAAAGGACACACATTTGTCATTTCTTCTGTGTCAGAAGATGTCATATCAGTTACCTGCTAAGGTTTCTTCCAGATCAGGCTATGGATAATTTTTCACAGTGACTGGGGTTCTAAGACAAAGTTTAAGAGATAAAGACAACGTTGACTCAAACCTGAATCATGATGACTTCATGGAGATCTCCACATAGTTTTCTTGGCAGTGATCTGGACGGGTTTACTATTGACTTGTTGCAGGAGGTGGTCTTCCATCCAAGAATAGATCTGGGAAACTGAAAGCAATCAATGTTTTGTTTCCTCCGTGCCTCAGCAGTCTTGAGTTCTCTAAAAAGCTGCTTTAGAAATCTGAATTAGCTGTGCCATTTTCATAAATCTTGGCACTCTCTTCACAATGTACAAAGATGGATATCAGAAAAAATACTGGTCCTTTGGTGAAAAATGCACACTCCACTTTATTAGGCAGTATGGCAGCAGCAATGAGGCAAGCGATTTTCCCATCATCCCCAAAATGGTCAGAGTTGGAACCTGCACATTCTGTATTGTGCAGTATTGCTGAGGTAACACTCTGAGTTGTATAATATAGAGGGTTCTAAGAGTGGCATTGAATGTCATGTGCCTATAGGATGACATAAAAATGATTGCCATTACATCAAGGCAAAATGTCCCTTGATTCTTCTTCCTTTCTCTGTTGAATGCCTATGCATTGAATAAATATGTTTCTTACCATTTTGAATCACAATTCTTCAGTACATAAAAGTTGTCTTGATTGTTGCCATTAAATAATAATAATAATAATAATAATAATAATAATAATAATAATAGGAGGAGGAGGAGGAGGAGGAGGAGGAAGAAGTCAATACCTATACAGGCATTTATGGGCAACCCATCACTTATAGCAAAGTAATAAAGACCTGTAAATACAGTAGAAGTAGAATGACTATGGCAAAAGAAAGCAAATATAATACCAATAGTTATAGGTGCCTTGGGTGCAATCCCAAAACATCTGGAATACCATGTGAACACCATTGTCATTGACAAAATCACCATCAGTGAATTGCAAAAGGCAGCTTTACTTGGAACAGCTTCCATCCTGCAACACTACCTTTAACTCCATCAAACGACAACCTCTGCCTATCCCAGGTCCCTGGGAAGGACTCGATAGGTGGATAAAAATGCCAAATCCAGTCTAAACATCTGGCTGACTATGCGACCAACCCTAATAATAAGCCATTCTATTTCTCTTGCTAGAATCAAAGAACTATAGAGATGGCAGGCCTTCAGTCCAACCCTCCACTCACTACAGGAATCCAGACTAGGCATCTGAAATAGACAACTCTCTAGACTCTATCTGAAATCATCCAGTGAACTACTATCTCTCTGGCTCATTGGAGGTCCCATCTAATAACCTTACTATCAAGGAAGTTTTTCTATCTCCAAACAGAAGTTGGTTTCCTGGTACTTAAACCCATTATGGTTCTGAATTGTACTGACTTTTTTCTGTGAGATAAGTCTGTCTTATATATGTCTATCTACCTTTGTATCTAGTGATCAAATCTCACCAACTGGAATGCCAGACAGAGAAATCCCCTCTGCTATACCTGCAAAGTCTGAATATCCAGAGGGGAGTTTGACTACTGTCAGTGATAGATAAACCATCATCCAAATTTTTAAATATTTGAACATAAGGGCTTCATATGAGAACAGATGCCTGACTCAGGACTGCACCTGATCAAACACTGTGAAAGGCTGCTTTTACTCAAGAACAAATTCATCTTTGTTTCACTGATCCACAATCCTAGCCTGTCAATATTATCTTCTTACCAAACATGTCATGTTTGCTTCAAACTGAGTAATTAAAAAAGAAATCAATATTCTGAATCTGAACTTCTGTTGTGCTTTTAACTCTCATTCCTTAACACTTTTGACAGATTTTTGTTTTGTTTCTGTGTTATAAGACATATGGCAGTGTATCAGATAAGAATGATGGTTAATCAAGTGTTTTAGTGCTCTGGACTAACTTGCATTTCCAATAATATAAAAAGGATCCCCTTTTATCTTCCCCCCCTTTTATTTACATATCCTAATTATGCTTCTATTCATGGGATTTTCCCAATGACTGAGTTGAACTGCTATCCATTCATCCTTGTTTTAGCAGAAAAATACTCCACCAGGAAATTGGCTGTATCTCTATTGCCAATCCCTACCATGCCTCTGTCACCTCCATTTCCAGTCACTGCCAATCACTGCTCGTCATCTGACTTCCCTCCAAGGACGTAGGTGACCAGAGCAAACAAATATAAAAGACCTTGGATGGTGTTAGAATAAGGGGGAAGCCACTACCTATGACCTAAGCCTGCCATGAGGTGAAATCAAGATAACCATATGGAGACAAGGTAAGAAAACAATGTGATGTTTGTGCCACAATCAGCTGCAAGTAGGGAACGATGCTACAACTAGTATTAACATCACAGCACCAAAGTATAGTGACCCAAAAGAAGGAGGATTACAATTTTGTGAGCAGGCTTTTGAAGCTGGAGTACTCAAATGGAACCTAATTTGGCTGGAATCATCTGTCCATCTTTCTGGTCCCATGAAATAAGAAGTCACCTCCTTGTTCTGTGTCCATCAGAAAGTGACGTTTTGAAGCAGAAGAGCTATTGCATTGTATTTCTATTACATACATACATACATACATACATACATACATACATACATATGTACTAGTTCATGAAGGAAATATTCAAGATCAGCAAAATTAAGTCACCCAGGCAATCAAGTGGCAAAATCAGACATATATCCCAATTTGAGATTATTTAGCCACAATCACACTACTAATTAAGATAACTTTATAGAAAGCATCCCTCTAATTCAAGGGCTATTGATTCCTCTTGACTCATGTTAAAATACGAAATCCCAGAAAGAAAATAGACAGCTAGTTTGGTGTTGTGGTCAAGGCACCAGGCTAGAAACTGGGAGCCATGAGTTCTGGTTCCACATTACAATCTCTGCTATGAGTCCTGAGAGTGGTGATCCCATGGGTGTGCCTCTGATTTGTTGGCATATATGTCCATCAAACTGAAAGTAGGTAGTGAGGCGGAGATTGGTGAGGTCCATGATCCTGGTTATTTCGATCTTCATGTATTTGGTTAGGTCAAGTGTCTGCTGCCATGGATTCTTACCCTAAAGGAACACCCATGGGGTCACCACTCTCAGGACTCATAACAAAGATTGTAATGCAGCATCTAGAAACTAAAGCACTTTTGCAAGCAAAAACATGGATCCAGTATGTAGATGACACTTTTGTCATAATAACAAAGGGACAACTAGAGAAGACGCATGAAACAATCCACAACATCTTCAGAGGAATAAAATGCACATCAGAAGAAGAAAACAACAACACACTACCCTTCCTGGATATCCTCATCAGCAGAGGAAATTAGAAATGCAAGTCTATCACAAAACAACCCACACTAACCAAATGCTCTATTACCAAAGTAACAACTCAACCTCCCACAAGAGAAGTTGTGTAAAAACATTATTCAGATGCGCACAAACACATTGCAGCAACCCAGAATGCCAGAAAAAAGGAAACAGACCACCTATACAAAATTGTACAGCAAAAGGGATATCCACATAACTTTATCAAGAAGCGCCTGACCATTCAACCCACTACAGCACAACCAATACAAGCTATGAAAAGGATAATACTGCCATACATCAGAAACATCTCAGAAACTACCAACAGACTATTACAACCACATGGCATCTCCATAGTGCACAAACCAACTAAAGTCCTCCAAAACATCTTAAGCAAACCAAAAGACCCAGTAGCCCAAGAAGAAAAAACAGGAACCATCTACAACATACAGTGTAAGGACTGCAACAAACATTATGTAGGACAGACAGGCAGAAGGGTAGCAGAGCGCATCCATTAACACTAGCTAGCAGTCAGAAGACACGATGAAAACTCCTTAATCTCACAACACATGGACAGACTCAACCGTAGTTTCAACTGGGAAACTGTCAACATCTTAGACCAAGCTAAATCCAAAAACGCAAGAGAATTCCTGGAAACTTGGTACTCAGACAAGGCAGCCATCAACAGGCACACAGACAACAAACAAAATTTACACATTATTCAAAAGAGACAATAGAAAGGAACTAAAAAGACCAGAACACCTCCTCACCAGCAATCAACACCCAAATAAGCAGGGATTAATGCCAGGATTAACACCAGACAAACAAGCAGTTAACAATATCCTAATCAAAGAACCACTCAGACAAACAATGAAGTGGTAAACAACAGCCTAATATAGGAACTACCAAGGGGGGGGGGGACAACTCCCCCACCAACACTGACAGGGCAAACTACTGTATTAAACAGAGAGCAAACCCCACTCCCTTACAGCACTGAAGATGTTTCCTAGCTGGGTAACAAAATGTCTGCAAGAAAACAAACAAGCTCAGAGAAGCCCAAAGACTCCACAGTTAAAGGCACGTGTATGAGCACACACCAACACACCAAACACCTACTTATTTTGCAGACCATTGGATATATTTATTTGCATCACAGTGAAAGAAATTTCTTGTGTCTGTAGGTGGGAGTACCTGACTGATGCTGATTGGTTTAGGAAGACATACGGGATTAAGTCTAGTTACTTCTTGGATTCCTCCTTTTGCAGATTGTCCCTCTTCACAATGGAGGGACCACAGAATAGGCCTCTTCAGGGATGCCCCCATTTGTGAAATGCCCTCAGGCAGGGGTGTAGATGGCTTTTCATAAACAAGCTAAAATGCTTTTGTTCCACTGTGTGTTTAGTCCTTAGCTTAGCTAAGTTTAGTTTTAAGCGTACCTACTCTATGATGTTGATTACTAGCTTTTAATGAAACAACTACTTACACTGATGGCTGGTGTGGGTCTTCCGGGCTGTGTGGCCGTGTTCTGGAAGTTTTGTTTCCTAACTTGTTTTACTTACACTGAGTTTTTACTTTTGCTTTTGTTTTTTGCACTTGACCTGTGGTCCATTAGGATTAGGATAGGTTATAAATATTGAAAAAGGAAGAAACAACTCAATAGTGGAAACATTGTCGAAGAAGTCAGTGAGAAGCTGGTTCCTCACTGCTGCCAAGTAAAGGACATGGACATGTTTCTGGAATCACCTAAACTCAGTATGAAGGAGTCTTTCTCTTACTGTATTTCTATTTACATTACAATAATTATTTTGAAATCTCCACGACTACATAAGAGCTGCTGGTTTATTTTTGGCTGATGAAACGACGAGCTACTTTGCTTCTCCTAACTTCAAGGTTTACCCTCACCTTTGTCTTTTTGCAATCAACCTTCTCTTGCTTCCAGAAATGTTGGCACTGATTTGTGTAAGGATTTAAATCATCCAACAGAAAAGTCCAACAAAACTTTCTCTGTTTTATAGATTTTTAAACTAAACATTTCAGAAGTTGTGGAAACACACACACACATAGATAAATAAATTCAGCCCAGGAACCCAATATAATTACCAAAGAAAGAGGTGCTATGGAAACCTGGACATGCTGACTGAAAATTAAAGCATGAGACATTCATATTTCTTCTTTGTTCAAACACTGATTGGAGAAAATTACTGAAACATAGAAACTGTGAAATCTGAAAAGGAGTTGTTATGAATGCATTAATGACTAAGAAACAAGTTATAGAAAACTGGACCCAATCAAATATCTTGCATATTATGCTACTAAAACATTTTTTTTTAACTTCAGGTGGTAGTAATGCAAATGTTAGTTGGAAACTCTTTAATCAATATAACATTGTCACTGAAAAAGTGCTTCATTTTCTGGGACAAAACACCCATTTAATGTTGTTCCACAATTGACATAGAAAACATTAGTTAATCCAAATGTAATTAGTGCACACATCCAGGAACTCTGATTGATTGTTTCCATGAAGATGAAGCCCTAAGGGCTGGAAGCTTGAACCTTAAGGGAACCCAACTATTAATTAAATAACTTCTTAGCTTTCAACATAATCTAATTATCCTCTCCTCAAGAATATTGGGGGAAGTGAGCAGTTTCTAAAGTTTTCCATTAATTTGTTTCCAAAGTGAAAGGTTAAGCTTCTTTCTCAAATTCTAACCAGTGTTTATTTAAGAAACAGATATTTATTTTGCCAATCATTTTTTTTTTTTACATCAGTTATATGTTATTTGGAGCCTATTTGTTGTAAAAGAATCCAATTATATAATTGAAAACTGCCTAACGCAGACTTCATATTCATTATTTCCTATAATGCGCATAACTATTAATTCAACATTCATCTGACAGAGTTACTTAGTAAATGAGTATTATGCAACTGTTTGCCTTCTGTTAAGAATATAAGACTTCTTACATCCTATCATTAGAAATGTAATTTGAGAACAAATACTAAATTGTCAAGTATCAGCAGGTATTCACACTCATGCATTGTGTGTGTGTGTGTGTGTGTACATGTGAATATACAGTATAACACTTAACTTTTGTATCTGTAGGTGGTGCTATCTATACTTGTATCGAAAATGCACTGGATATTCCTGTGAAATCCTAAGCAACAATTATAAGTAAGGCAGAAGTAGAAAAATGGAATGTACATATTAGGACAAGTTCAGAAACTTGTGCTGCACAAATTCAAATGGAAAATTCTCCTCCATTTTTCTAATGGACGATTTTCATCTGATTTTCCTCTTCCTTAATATTCTGCTTGATAGTCTGACACGTTGCTTGCAGCAGACTCCCCCCTTTTCTGCTCATTTCTTCTTGTATGAATGTGTCGTCTCTTATAGTCTACTCCTGAATGTTGGTTTAAGTACAATCATTTATTAAAAATAGAATTAGAATGTGCGCATTTGGGGACTCCATTCAGAATCCTCAATTCTCTCCATGTATTACCAACAGAGGCGAAGATGTGTAGCTCAGGGATGAACTGTGGAGTCCTTGGGGTTCTCTGAGCTTGGTTGTTTTCTTGCAAATGTTTCATTACCCGGCTAGGTAACATCTTTATGTCTATGTGCCTGTTGATGGCTGCCTTGTCTGAATACCAGGCTTCCAGGAATTCCCTCACATTTTTGGATATAGCTTGGTCTAAGACGCTGACAGTTTCCCAGTTGAAACTATGGTTGAGGCTGTCCATGTGTTGTGAGATTAAGGAGTTTTTATCATATCTTCTGACTGCTAGTTGGTATAGAGATAAACAACATCTACACACTATTCAAAAGAGACAAAAGAAAGGAAAACAAAAGACCAGAACATCTCCTCACCAGCAATCATCACCCAGATAAGCAGAGATTAATACCAAGATCACCACCAGATATACAAGCAGTAAACAATACCTTAATCAAGGAACTACCAGAGGAAAAAAATAGAACAAAACAAAACCCCCACCCCACCAACACTGGCAGGGCATGCCACTGTATAGAAACCGAGAGCAAACCCCATCCCATTCTAGCACTGAAGATGTTACCTAGCCGGGTAATGAAACGTTTGCAAGAAAACAACCAAGCTCAGAGAACCCCAAGGACTCCACTCTCCATGTGTTTCAATGTGCATATATACATTCTAAAATGGTGAAAAAAGTAATTCCGTACATACACATGAATTTATCAGGATCCTTCTCATGTGGTCTTTTATTGCTTCTTGATCTCCCTTGCATCTTGTGTTGTGCACAGACATATTTAATAATACTTAAACTCACTAAAATCATTGGCACTTAAGTTGTACCAGAATTTGGTGAATTAACATTCCATAAGTCCCTCAAGACCTGGCTATGTGATCAGTCCTGGAGAGATGTTGTGATGGCTCCCTTACTGTGGTTAACATCATCCTCTCTTGTTCTGTGTGCTTTTTTATAGTTTTTATAGTTTTAATAATGTTTGTTTTACCTGCAGTTATTGGTTTTCTTTTTAATTGAGTGTTGTACGCCACCCAGAGTCACTTTTTTGTGAGATGGGTGGCTATGCAAATATGATAAATAAATGTTAAACAATTCCTTTATCTAGACTTCCTTAACTCCTGCTCCAATTTTTCATCATTCTCTTTGTACTCCACAGAAGATTCATGTACACAGACCACTGAAGATTACTACTATCTCTTTGCTGAGTCTTTCTTGTTAAAAGAACACAAAAGACACTGCAGACTACAGTAACCAGAAAAATCTGCGGTAGCTGAACATGCTCTCAAGCACACTGGACACAAAATCCTATTTGAAAAGATAGAGATACTGGACAACACCAACAGCCACTATACCAGGCTATACCGGGAAGCCATTGAGATTCACAAACACCAGCATAGCTTCAATAAAAAAGAGGAGAGTCTAAAAATCAACAAAACCTGGCTACCAATCCTGAAAAATACAGCCTGCAAAAAGTCAACAAACTCAGCTCAACCACCAGGACATGTGAACAGTTCACACAATGAACTTGCTAATCACCCCCAGCAGCCCCTCGTTAACAATTCAATAGAAGAAAAAACCCTGCCTAATCCCCAGGAAGATACACACAGATGTGACACCAAAACAAGCAGCCACTCAGTAACTCAACCCCCCCACACACACCCCCAATCCCCCTCCCCCCAGATCTCTATAAATACCCACAAAAGGGTCACATCACCCTGGGCACAGAGAGAACTGCTCCTGTCTGTGCTCCTGCTCTCTGAAGATGCCGGTCACAGGTGCTGGCGAAACGTTAGGAAACAGAACTTCCAGAACACGGCCACACAGCCCGGAAGACCCACACCAGCCATCGTATGCCGGCCGTGAAAGCCTTCGACAATACTTTCTTGTTATTGTCTGCTATTTCTTACTTTTCTTCAGCTGCATTGGTAAATGCAGTTCTGTATGAAGAATGGATGGATGGATGGATGGATGGATGGATGGATGGATGGAGAGAGTTTTTTCTTCTCATACACCTATTCTATGGTTCATTTGCTCTGATGTGAAGGAAAAATGTTAACTTAAATCTTCTAATTTGGTCTTTTTCTGATCCTTCTTGTTATCATTACTGGCCCTTTGAATGAAGCTTTATAGAACTAATTTAGATCCTATTTCTGTTTAGTGAGCCACCCAGGAGTGATGTAATCAGAGAACCAGAGCTCTAGATATAAAAGTGAAGATTTCTCAATCTTGCATCAATTTTCCCTCATTAGTCTGAATTTTCAGTCTGTTAATGAAAGCCCTCTTCTGACATTTACCTGTGTGCTGGTTAGTGACCACAATAAATGTCTTTCTTTCAGACATTTACCTGAATACCCAAGAGTTTGAAAAAGGGCAGATATGGGTTTGTACATGCACCCACATCTCTTATACCTGAACTCTGACAATGTTAGCTGTGAGGTCTGAAGAGGAGTTGTACTACCTATCAAATAGGACTCAATGTTGTCTCAGCAGGTGGCAGCCTCTGTCTGACTTTGGACTTTGAAGCTAAGCAGGGTTAGTCTTGGTTAGGACTTGGATAAGACACTACCAGGGAAATCCAAAGCTTTAGGCAGGACTGCCAAACAAGACAATTGTAAGAAATTAAGAAAATGTTATAGATGTGTCCATGAAGTCCCTCGCAGTTGAGCAGTATTTGACTGTATCTTTTCTGTTGACTGTCTGATCCAGGTCTGTCCTCAGTCCTGGATAACATGGAGAGCTCTGCTCATATTCGAGTGAATATGAACATAGTAGGCCTTCAAATCTCTTGGTTGAACTTGTGAAAGTCAGCAAACAAGTTAGTGGTAGTGGTGAATGGCAAGCACTGTTAAAAATGGCACTCCAGTCTCATGCTTTCAAATGGATGCCTTCACCCATACATTCATATGGACATTACTTTCCAGCTGCTTTCATCTTCTCCCTTTCCCTGACCTCTTCATCAGAAGAAAACAATAATCATTTGAAAAAAAATGTTCTTCTGGAGACAGAGATCAATGTGTTTGGATGGATGTTTTCCCTATTATCTCAATCTGCCCAGTGAATTCTCTACTGATTTTCTATGTTCAAATGTTATGCTGATTCTGTGGCCCTTGCTTCACTAAATTCAACTCTGCCCATTGCAAGTGGTTCCATGTTGTCCCAGGGATAATATATATTGAGAACCTTAACTTTGCTTCTTTTCTTATCCAATGATAAAATGATAAAATGATACTGCAATGAACAGTCAGGAGGAAGCTTAGACTGTATTTCTGACTTCTCCTTTTGCCCTCTACATTCAGTTTATTACTTTTCCCCTGAATAGCATTATAAAAAATATGTTCCTTCCTATCTGACCCTGGCATTGCCAGATCGTGACTTTGTTATATCTCACCTGCATTGCTGTAAATGTATCTTCAACCTTGTTTTGGTTCACATCAGTCCTTTTATCTTGATCTAGTGGTCCAGTCTAAAAAAAAAAAAAAAAGAAGAAGCTTTAATTATCTCATTTATTTGATGCTTGTCTTTAAAACCTTGCACATTTTCCCCTCTCTTCCTAAGTGTAGTAAAAAAAATTACATGTTATCTTCAAAACTCTTGATTTTATCCATACATTCCTTTCAGTGAGCTTCACTTTTGTACAGTGCTAGCCACAGTAACACAGAAAAGCTGGTTCTTTACATCCACATTTATCTGCTGCCATGTGAAACAATCATTGCACAGAAGAAAGCAAACACAGAAAAAGAGGGGAGACTAACATATAGGTATGCTAGTTATTTCCTTCTCTCTTTTTTCAGATATGTCCACTGTGTGTTACTAACTCTACATTCTTAAGAACTGGCCTAGAAAATAAGAAGAATGCTGGACTATATAGGAACATATAAGTAATCAGGTTTACACTATTTCTGTGATAGATAGATAGATAGATAGATAGATAGATAGATAGATAGATAGATAGATAGATAGATAGATAGATAGAACAGATATAGGGCAGAACAGGGCAACCAAAATTATCAGGGGACTCAAATGTGTCTGATATAAAAAGGCAGGAATGTTTGTGACTCTGTAGCTTAGAAGAAAGATAATTGGGAGGAAACATGATCTAACAGTACAAAAGCATGTGTTACATGAATAAAATGGACAGAGTAAGATCAGGGGATATCTAACAACAATGATTGGAACAAGATTTAAAACAGACAAAAGAGAACACTTACACAGTGCATCATTAACTGGTGGAACTCATTACCACAAGATGTTATGATGGCCACTAATTTGAATGGCTCTAAAAGGGAGCTGGATAAATCATAAAGGCTGTCTTTGATACAAGCCACCCATTTGCTAATATTAAGAAGGCCAGGTAAGAATGAACAGCTCCAGAATACCAGGGCTCATATTTTGAAAGTCAATGTGACTAAAGAGTGGTGTTAAGTATTACCTAATATTTGTTATGTGAATGAACACATATTAAGTCATATCCTGCACTTGCATATTAAATATTGATATGATACTCCTCTGTATTTCATCAAAAGCAAGGCTGAAACAGATTTTGGTAAATAATCAGTATGGACATTCTGACATTGTGAATCATATGGGATTCCATTCAAGCTACTTCTGGACAAATTGAAAATTAAAAGGTGTGGTATACTCTTAACTGCAGGTTGATGAAATCAGAAGTGAAGGGTCAGTTCCGCTTAACATTGAATCAAGTTAAGCAGAACTGTCCCTTTACCACTGATTTCATCATTGTGACAAAGGAAATATTGAATTATCATTAAATTCCTAGTATTGTAGAATTCTGTAGATGAATTAACTATAAGTAGACTATGGTCATTATTCAGACCATGCGTAATTTTTAGGAAATTATTTCCAATTATACTTTATAAAAGCAAAACAAAAAAGTGATAGGATTATTCGATGGAAATATTTATATGAATTGAAACATTCACCCAGGGATAGGAGTGAAAATAATACAAAAGTTGTGATATGGTGTGTCTAGTAATAACATACTAATTTGTCATATGTTATGGAATGCCGCATTACAAAAAACAGTCCAAGAGGGTTATCAGAAATAATCACAGTGAGATATAGCACTATTATGTATCAAAATAGAATTGGGGACTACTATATTTCCTCTAAGGACATAACAACCAATTTCAAATTGCCTGCTGGGACGTATTAGTATGATAAAGCTGTAAAACGTGAGTTGAACTTTTAGGCAGGTTTGTGAGGGAATGATTGTTACTCATCCCAAGGACAACTTGGAAAGTAATAAACAACGACCACAGTCTTTTACATTCCAGGTTGTTAGAGTTTCAGCTCTTAGTTCCTGACATTACTCATTTGAAGCACAAAGTGTTTAGTCACACTGTTCCATTTCTTGCATGAAACCCAGCAATACAGATTTCAACAGAGTTATTGGTAATGGGAAGTGAGAACAAAGGGAAGTGGGTACAAGAATGAAATGTTTTGCAACTAAGCTTGGGATAGTCAAATCTTAGCTCAATTTCCTAAAAAACTATCCCTAGCATGGCAATATCCCATAAGGGCTGGGGGGGGGGGATCCTGTATGCCATTTTGATTCACTGATAGCAAAGACCTCTGCCAGTGAAACTTTTGTTAGCGTCTATCCTGAAAACGATCACCAGTAATGGGTCAGGGGACTGTCCTGAGGACAGTGAAGCTTTGCATACTGAGAGAGGAAGGAGGGAAGAAACAGACAAAAACTGATACCCACTGAGATTGCTTTGGCCAGAGTATGAGATGGATTTTAAAAAAAAAAAAATTACTTCTACCCTACTTTTAAAACTCCCCCACCCCAAAAAGTGACTCACATTAAGAAAGGGAAAGTCTATTCCTCCTATCAGGCTTGTAAACTAGTATTTATAAGGAAAAAGTTATAGTAGGTAAGAGAGTTCTGTTCTTCAAGGTCAGAATAAATTGGTGCATTCATACCATCACCAGAAGGGCAAGCTTATCTCCATCTCCATCTTCTCCTTCTCCTTCTCCTTCCCCCTTTCTCCTCCTCCTCCTTCCCCTCCCTTTCCCCATCCTCCTTTTCTTCTTTACATCTATATGCAAGTCTTCTCCAGGAGTCCAAGATGGCTTACATAAGGCTGTAATCCCCACAGCAGCAGCCCTATGAAGGAGCTAAGAGAGAGTGAACAGCCTAAGCCACTCAGTGAACTTCTGTGGGTGAGGATGAACTTGAACCTGACACTTTTGCTGATCTTTGTACTGGAATGATGGAAAATCTTGATTTCTGTTTTTGATTTGTGTGCAGACAGAAAAGAGGGGGAGGAAGTCAAGCTTCTTCCACCTCCTCCTACCACATACATGCCTTGATATTACTTTGGAGAGGCAGAAGATGTAGTAGTTTTAATTTCCCATTTTAGGCAAATGGAAGAAGCCAACATATACTTCTCTGTCCTATATAAAATCATGATGGTTTCTGCATTAAAATAAAATTAATAAATGTTGAATCCCAGCAAACGTATCACAATTTAAATAACCATTGTTATTTAAGAGAAAAAAAAAAAGGAAGTAAAGCAAGGGTTTTATTGTTGAAATACAGAATAGCACCAATTCCATGCTACTGTAATTTAAAATGAGTTGGCATATCATAGCGATGGATATGTTTAACTATGTTGCCTTAATAAAACCAGAAAAACTATGTTGGATGCCAAAACGTGTTGAAAAAATATCCCACACCTACTACGTATTGGTGCAACAAAATCACTTTCTAGATGCAAGTTCATGTGTGTCTGTGTATTTGTATGTGAGAAAGTGAATGTGGGGAAATTAAGAACACTGTGCGCGAGTCTTAATTAACTGCAATGCTGTACAAATTCCCCTCAGGAGGTATGGCAATTTTTAAATTTCCTGCTGAGTTTTATAGATGAGGTTCACGAGAGTGGTTACGAAATGTAAATTTAAACCTTAACTCTTTTTTTACCCCCAAAATGGGATTTGGACAACAAAATGAGAGTCAGAACTTTAGCTTGAAAACTCAACTTTATAAATTCATAAGACATAATGCATCTGTAATATGTCCTTGATCAACAATAGAGCTGATCAGTATTTGGATGTAGCTTTTCTGTATTACAACTAAGAGAAACAGCATAATTTGCTGCTTTAAGAACATACAGCTCTTATACAGAAATATTTATAATAGAAAAGGTTTCTATTTATTTAAATAACTAATGTATGCCTCATGCCTGCTGCATCAGGAACAATCTATGCCTACAGATAATGAACAAGCGTAACTAAAAGACTTAAATTAATGTTACTCACACGGAACTATAAAATCATTGTAAGATCAAAGTTTACATAGAATTGCAAGATAACTAGTATTGATATATGAGGCAGAAATTATACTCCATCAGAATGTAGGATAATATAATAAAATGTTCTATAATATAGAAGAGAAGGGGAAGGAGAAGAGGAAGAAGAGAAAGAAATAATAAATAGTTCAGTACGATTGCCAGTCCTGGGATATATTTTTGATTTTCTAAATCTACAGTATTATATAAATAGTTAAAAATATTGCTAAATTGGATATTAGTGATTTATCAAACTCTGGAATAAAGAGTTGGAACATTCCGTAGTAACAAATTAATAGGTAAAGTTTTAAGGAGCATTATTATTATTTTTTTAAATATATGTTTTCTGGACACGTAATGCTTAAAAAGGGACGCCATGAACCCCACTACAGTGAAAGTATAACACAAATGACAGGGACACTTACTGTTATGATATGGGAGTGTCCCATCACTGCCTAATTTTGGTTAATAGCAATGCAGTTGTCACGTTACAAAGATCCGTTCAGCGGAAAGACATGAATGCACTTTTGAAACATATATACCAAACCTGGAACATATCACCATATCAAGAATTACAGAATTATTATTATATTATATTATATGAAGATTATACATATAATATGATATCATGGAATAATATAGGACATGGGATTATATGGGATACAGCAAAAAATGGGGGAAAACACCCATTTCCATTATATTATATGGAAGTTATACATATAATATAGTATCATGGAATAATATAATTTCCTTATATGATAGGGGATTATATGGGATACAGCAAAAAAAAGGGGGGGAGGGGGCATCTCCAACATTAGAAAAACATTTGCAATCTTGGATCATCCGTATTTGTTCTTTTTGGGTATGAATTTGTTCTTTACCAAAGCAATAGAAAAAAACTGATTGATATTTAACTGTGGACTTAAAATTAGGGTTAATTATTCTTTACAAAGTTTTTTGTTTTTTTCATATTTTTGTGGGGTTTTTTTCTTTTAATTTATCTTTTCGCTTTCTCGCTTTTAATTTATCTTTTCACTTTTTCTCTCAATAAAACAAGTTATCTGATCTTTTAGCATTTAGGCTTGTCTCTGTTGATCAGTATTAATGGGGTCTTGGAGGCTTACTTTTATTTTATCCTGCCAAACTGTTTTAAAATCCTATTATGTTCTAGTAATTATGAAGGCTGTGTTCTGACAAGTGGTTGCATCAACAAATCTAACATTTTGATACTAATGCATTGTTAATTGTAATATGTGGCAGATTAATTCTTTCTTGGATGATAGGGTAGTATTGTTAGACTTCTGTCACTTCTATGTAAATGATCTTAAGCATGGATCATAAATGGAAAGGCCATCAGTGAATAAAAATAAGATTGACATTGACATTAATTGAAGGGTCTATTCCGGCTCTCAAGATTAGCAACTTTGGGTGATATGGATATCAGTCTGTGAATTCAGCAGGTCTCAGAGAAGGCAGTGAGAACTTAATTTCCTGCCCTTAGTAATCATCCCAGTGTTTCTTGACATTGAAACAAGGTTTGGATTTAGAGGTGCCCAGTAACTGTTCTTGTCTAACCTAGTCATCCAATGGGCATCGGTATTGCATGGGTCTTTGTGATGCTTTTAGAGTGATAAGTCTTCCCTGTGATGTTTCTGATGCTTCTGCCAACTAGAACTCATTTAAATACATGCCTGTCCGCTCATTTTTCAGCATCACTGCTCCCTGAAAAGCTAATGGAGCTTTCATTAAGGTCTTCATATGCGAAACTGCAACAGGAAAAACAAAAAGGCATGGAATATTATACAATGACTTCAGAAAGGTTACATTTTAAAGGTGATCCTGCTAGGAATATAGTGATTGATATAGGCTTTGGAACTGGTTAATGCCACTGGGATATTTTAAGAAGCTGAGACAGCTATTTGGGAAATGGGAAGCACACCTTGCCTTGACCAAAAGCCCTCCTTCCTGTGCAGCTGCACATATTGGGGGCAATTCACACGGAGAGCCAAAGAGCTAGGCAACACATTTCACTCTGCAATATATGCACTTGCTAAGAAATCTCAGCTCTCACGGTGCATTAGCTATGGTTCAGTTATGTGTGCAAACCAGGTCATATTGAAGCCATTAAAGAGGGAAAGAGGTTCATCCAGATATATCGTAAAAAGCAGATCCTGGGAGTCATACAATGCACTTTATATTTGTCCATGGGTGCATTCATGTGCAGAAAAGTTTTGAATCCAATATTTGATTTGAAAATGATTTGATGTAATCTTCAAATCAAACCAGTTTGCTAAATCAGATTGAAGATTGCAACTGAATGATCAAGTCTAATCGTCTGCCTACATATCTTATCCATTACTTCAAATGAAGCATCAGATCAAATGTCACTGATTCGTTGAATGAATTTGAATAATCAAAATGTACTGAATTAACATTCTGAATCAAATTGATAGGCATGGGCCCAGATGAAATTAGAAGCCAGCTGATATGCTTACCCTTAAGATGTTGATATCTAATGTATCCTTTTGTATTTATTAGCACATTTATATATTTTATTTTCTTTGGGAACTCAAGATAAAGCACATGGTGATACCCCTTCAGTTAATTCTGACTAAACAACATCCTTGTAGGGGCTTGGGCTAAAAAACTGTAATTGGTCCAAGTTATTATATCAGCTTGATGATTGTGTAGGGACTTGAACTTCCTTTATCATTATAAGAGGACAACAAAGTCCCTTCTTAAATAAGGGGGGAAAAAACATTAGCAACAACCCAACGAAATTGACCTAACTAGTTATAGATTAAGTCGTGCTTCTATTAAGACACATAATAGACTATTACGTTTCTTCTTAAGCAGGCGTTTTAGGCACCATCAGATTATAAGAGTAGGAAAGGAACTATTATCACTGCTCCCACTCCATCACCCCCATGGTCCATAAACTTCTGCAGGGGAGGTTAGGAGTATCAGGCAATTCACATCTTTCATGGTCTCACATCATGTAGCAGATGCCATCAATTGGATGTCACTGTGGCTTCTATCAGAAGCCTATGTCTCTGCCTACCACAACTTAACATTAAAAGGGGAAATCTGAAGACAGACTGAAAGATAGTTTGGCTGAAAAGAGTTGTGGAGTTCTGCATGGCCATGAATTCTATGGAATCGAGGTACATGGATGCATGAAATTCTTTTTGGTTCATTTTAAGCTTTCCCTGTCAAAATGGGAAAGTTAAGGGGGATGGGGTGTGGCCGACATGTGAATAAGTTGAAATAAATGTTATTAGAATTTGGTTTCATTTAAAGTATATCAACTGTTTTATTTGTCTTACAACTTATTCTAAAATGGCTGATGAGAGTGAAAAATCAGAGAAAAGGGAATAAATACAGTGCATACACTCATTTAGAAACGTTTAAATATGAGCCCAGCAAACCATACATTATAAACAGTTGAAATAACTGTAGGATTAAAAACAACAATAACCCTCCATAATCAGATTTTGTGGCAACATAATGGACAGACACTGTATTTACAGTCAGATTTACAGACAGAATTAGCAAGGGATACAGTATACCTTAAGGAAATCAACCCTGATTGCTCATTGGAAGGATTGATAACGAAGCTCAAGCTCAGATACTTTGGCCACCTAATGCGAAGAGACAACTCTTTGGAGAAGACCCTGATGCTGGGAAAGATGGAAAGCAAAAGGAGAAGAGGACAGCAGAGGAAGAGATGGTTACATAGCATCACTGAAGCAATGAACATGAAACTGAGCAAACTCAGGGAGGCAGTGAAGGACCGGAAGGCCTGGCGCAATATGGTTCATGGGGTCACGAAGACTCAGACACGACTTAACGACTGAACTATAACAACAATATACTATGGATTACTCCTCTCAGTGAAGAAGTGGATGGAGATGTTAGTTAGAGAAGTTGTTAGAGTGTCAGTCTTCTCAGAGTATTTCCTCCATTTATTTATGAGCTCATAAAATAGTAGTTCCTTTTGGCTAACTTGAATCTAAAACTCCATTCATCTTTGGTTAGATTGCAATCCTTGTGCTTCGGAGAATTTAATTTAATGCTGGATCATGGCCAATGACAACTCTAAATAAGATTGCAGTCAAGAGAGAGCTTTTCAAACAAGGGTTATCACACACTTTCAGGTAGCTAATTTTAATGAATGATTTTTGCATTTCTGACTAAAAGAGAACAAAGTCGTAGGTTGAGTATTGGAGTATCCAATTGCTCTTTCCTTGTAAACGATAGCTTTGACATGTGATGCTCTAAACTTTGTAAAAAAGCAATAATTATTCCCATGACAATACAAATACTGGGGAAGTGGTTGACTCAGGAAGTGGGGCTTTCAATGGAGGTTCTACAACAATGCTTACTGGCTTTGGGGCAAGCTATTCTGCCTTTCATTTTCCTCCAAGAAAGCCATTCAACAATGAAAAGAAACAAGAGCAAGAAAGAGGATGTGTTCCAAACACCTCTTCTCTTATCCTGCTTGTGGGATATTGATTCTCTGGCTCTTCAGCATTTGACTTGCTGCCTTTTTTTCAGTCTGTATTGTAAGAAGATGAACAACATTCCCCATTGTCAAATGAAGCTGATTGCAACAAACAGTGAACTATACTATTCACTATCTATCTCTTCAAGTAGTAATAGTAATTGCAAAAGTCTATGTCAAATGGAAATTAAGGGAAAAAAATGTAGATACAGGGCTAAATTTCCTGTATCAACATGTTCCACATTCAAGAGGCCAGAGGTCCAATTTCAGCAAAGTAATGTTGTCTTAGATAATTATAAAGAAGATAGCAAATATCACACAATGTTGATATAGGTTTGCCATAGGCTTCATGCCCAGGACATTCACAAAACTTTGTCCTACAGCTTCAAACTGGAAAAAAGGCCTGACATGGAATTAAGCTGATGAGAATTCAAACTGATAGCTCAAACTGATATTAAAGACATAGGATAAGGTATGGGTTAAATGATGGCAGTTCTATTCCAGTCTTCTTCTTCTGCCCCCATTGCTTAAAACAGAATATACATTCTTCTGCAAAGCTGGGCTAATGAAATGACCTGTTTTCAAAATCATTATGGGAAGAAAATATGGATCAGGTGGTTAGTGGAGCAACTTGATGCTCCAGGTAAATATGTCTTCTAAGATTCCCATCCCAGATATCTGCTTGTCAAAAGAAATGTCTGAGTACAGTGCCCAAGGATCCATTTGTAGAGAGACATTCTTACATCAGTCCCTGCCAACAAGAGGATTCAATGGGTTGAGAAGTTGGATCTTTGATCTGCTCCTGGCTGTGCAGACAAAGTGAGCAAAAAGTTGTTTTGCTTTGCAGCAACGTGGAAAGGCCTTGCAAATGAAATTTATGGTGATGTGGCCAAAATTCTACATTTGTCAGCGTAGTTCCTTCATTTGACAAAGAGATAGAATCAACCCAACTCTCAGTTTAAGCCTGGCTTTGTGTGGCACAAGTCAAACACTCCCAGATGTAATTGTGGAATACTAGAAATGCTATTTTTCAACAACACTAATATGTGGATTGCCTTGTTAGCCACAGGTGAAAATAAGCTCACGCCAAGAAATTGCCATGGCTTTTCATTATGAACTGATATAATTACTGTTGATTCACAGTTGCCAATCGAGGCATTTAGCACTTAACCAGGGAAGTAGCTGTTGAGATTAGAAAACATCCATCAAGGTGAGCTTGCCTGGCTAGGTAAGGACTTTGTGAAGGCTTCCATGGCTTTTCAGCTGCTATTAATGTGAAATTCAGGCACAGAGCATGCAAATTAATTCTGAGTTTATTTGTGTACTGAGCAGGAATGTGGTAATCAGATCTCTGATGAAATGCAAAAGAAAAAGCTTTATAATCTAGGGTTTATCATTTTTATACAGTTGCATTCCAGTCTAGGAATAGATAGATAGATAGATAGATAGATAGATAGATAGATAGATAGATAGATAGATAGATATTCCTAAATGTTTGGGCTTCTGTACATTTCCTATCAAAATGTACAATTGTGACATTTATCACAATGGGCAAATCTACTCGTTCAGATTTCTCCCACATTGGGATGTTTCAAACATCCATTTCTTTCCATCCCATTTGTGAAAAGTATTTTCACAATATTTTGTTTGAAAAGTTTCTTTTTTTTAGAAATAGTTTTATAAAACTGCTGAACAAAGATTTCATCCATCTTCATTGTTCCTGGCAGGGAGGGATTCATACAAGGCCCGCCTGCTATTTAGCTGTTATAAATGACATGCTCCTTAAAATAATGTTTAAATAAAGAATGAAACTCCAGTAAATTCAGCCATGCAAGCTGAAATTCACAAGCAGATTTTCAAAAGTTAAGCCTTCGCCTCCCTTTCACGGTGGTTGGATCTGTCCATATTTCTTCCTCCATGTCTGCAATTTCAGTTTTCAAATTTTAGTAACAGTGTATGAGAAAGAATAAATATATTACCCTCCCAACAAGCCAAATTGTTATTGTTATTGTTATTGTTATTGTTATTGTTATTGTTATTGTTATTGTTATTGTTATTGTTATTGTTATTGTTATTGTTATTGTTATTCCCGCCAGTTCTTGGTTGCTGGCAAATGGTATCTCTTGCAGATATTCCAATGCATCACTGTTGTTACTTTATCATGCTGTTGTTTGTAGCCGCTCCAAGAAGATTGCACAGAATGACACTGGTAAATGTGGACCTCTAGAAACATTTCCTGGCATGCATTTTATAGGAAAAGTGCAATCTGTTTACTTTGTAATAACCACCCTTTTGTTAAAGGCATAGGAACTGAGCTGCAAACTGGTGGTGGTGGGGAGGAGGAGGAGGAGGAGGAGGAGGAGGAGGAGGAGGAGGAGGAATATTATTATATTCAGCAGCAGCAGCAGAAGAAGAATTCAGACAGACAAGCACCTGCCACACAACAGCCCAGACTTAACAACTGTTGATAAGAAAGACAAAAAGTCTGGATAGCTGACATTGCAATACCTGGAGACAGCAGAATGGAAGAGAAAGAACTGGAGAAAATCACAAGATACAAAGACCTGCAAATAGAAGTAAAACAACTATGGCAAAAGAAAGCAAAGATAGTACCAATAGTAATAGAGTCCTTGGGTGCAGTCCCAAAACATCTGGAGCACCACTTGAAGACCATTGACATTGACAAAATCACCACCAGTCCATTGCAAAAGGCAGCTTTACTTGGAACAGCTTACGTCCTGTGACGATACCTTTAACTCCGTCAAACAACAACATCTGCCTATCCCAGGTCCTTGGGAAGGACTCGACAGGTGGATAAAAATGCCAAATCCAGTCTAAACACCTGGCTCACTGTGAGACCAACCATCATCATCATCATCATCATGGTCACCTGGCAGAAAAAGGAGGACCAGGCTATGACACAGAAAGACACATAAGATCATTGATGCAGGAGTGAGGCTGATGCTATTGAAAATATTCTTCTTAGTACTGTATGTATTGTTGTTGTTGCTGTTGTTGTTCCCACTGCTGCTTCTTGGCATCAACCACACCTGATTCACAATTGCTATATCTAGGAAATGACATGCAAGAGGCTGTGGTAGGCCTGGGAGTAATGGAAGGAATGTTAAACAACCAAGTGCTAGGATGGGAATCTGTTGGTAGCTTATCTTATAAACAGCAACTCAGTCCAGGTGTCTAGAAACCTGTGAATAAAACAAATCAAAACATTGCAAAGCATTCTGCCTTAAAGAATTACCTAAGAAATAAGGGTTTGAAATTCCCTTGCAGTTCTGTATTTACCTTAAGATTAGCATCAAGGACAGCCTATTTATTGTGTCATTCTTGTTTCCTTGATCTTGCCCAGCTGAGTGGGGGCCTGACATGAACATCCATATAGAATTATATTATGTGGATTCTGCTGGCTATGAAATGCATGTCTTTTTACCGGCACTGGGAGTGATGACAAATTGAATCCACAGGATAGATACAGCTGTAAAGTAAATGTAAGTAAGGTCTGATCACTGAAACAAGACCCCAGTGAAACAGTGTGATAGTGAATGGATTCCCAAGGTAGGAGAAAGGAGTTCTCTTGAAGATCACATTCACAAAACTCATTAAACTGAATTAACTCATTTTCTCAGGTCACACTGTACACTGAAGTATCAATTAACCAAACGGCCTGAGTCACATGAGATGGGAAGCCACGTATCCAATCATATGTACATAGAACGGATTGAATTTAAAGCTTGCCAAGCTTTGCGTCTTTTGCAAATGCCACCACTTGAACTTTAACTGACCTGGTTACACATATAATGTCTTAAAATTATGGTGAAAGGTGCTAAATATGCAAGATACCTTCTGGGTCCTGGACAAAGCCTGAAATGCCCTAGTAAGAATGCAAATGCAGAATGTCTTGTGCCTAGACTTTACTCTAAGGAAATGGCCTGCTGAACAACCACCTGTAAAGGTTAGTAGACATGTCTATGCATGGCTTGCATATTAATCTAGAACAGTAGCTATTTACTAATCGCTCTAACCCTTATGAAGTTTTGAGTACAAACTGGATAATTTTTTTAGCATACTGGATAAATCTTTCTTATTGCCAAGAAAACTGTGTGGAAGAGACCATGTAAGTCACCAGGAAGTGTCCGTCTGTCTGTCTGTCTCTCTACCTACAGTATCTATCATCTACATATATAATTTATCTATCTACCCAAACAGTTCAGTGACTGCCTCATTCAGCAACCTTTTGCAGTTACAACAGTGATGAAAAAGTTACTTTGTGACCAATCCTTGCATCTACAACCTTTGCAGGTCTGTAAAGCAAAGGAAAGCTGAAGTAAGATCATAAGCACAGTCGGGGTTTCTCTTAGCGACAGCTTCACTTAATGACCAAGTTGCCAGTCCCAGTTGTGGTTGCTAAACAAGGACTACCTGTATATACATCAACATACATACATGTTGATAAATAAACAGTATCTGCATGAAGTTTTAATTTGTCCTTGGAAAGAAATTAGAAATGTTGTTGTCACTAAGGAAAAAAGGAGGTATTGTTGGCCCCATTTGCTTAGTTAATTTTATCCAGAGAGAAACAAGAGGAGAGAAAGGAGGGGAAATGCCCATATAAGCAACTCTGAACAGAAGATTTCTTGCAGAGGTTGGTCCAGACCCAGTTACAGTGGTGACTCATCTCTCTAACTATAAAGAGTGCCATATTTTTTTCAGTCTATTGCATATCATTCTATGGGAAGGTTAAGTGCATTCAGATTCAAAACAAGTTCAAGTTTTTTTAAAAAACTGTTCTTATATGTATCAGCAACTATAACAATCTGGCAAATATTCATGAAAACATCGCAATTCATTAACTCCTGTTGAATATACATTTACATAAAAATCATGTGTCTGTGTTAGAGGAGAATGAAATACAAAACAAAACATGAACATAAAAGACAGGTTAAAGAAATACAGAGATTGGAGGGGGGGGAGGAAGAATATGAATAATAAAGTTGTTTTAGGACCAAACTAGACCCCATCACTAGAGGTGGAAAAGCTGGATTGCCCATGGAAGGCTGCAAAGGCTCCTGGGAATTTTTATCCAGCAGCCCAGAGGGGAAAAGAGACAAAGAGGAAGAGAAGGCTAAGAAAAAATGAGGGGGACCCAAAAGAGATTAAGCCTTTCCATCTGTTTGGATTATGTGGCCACCTTAGGAACTTGTGCCTTTCGCTTAGCATTTTTCCTCTGATTGGTGGTGACCCTGGTTCCCAGGCCTAAATCTACCGCTGAAACTCTAGTTTGACTTGAAGGTGATTGGAAAAGTCTGAAATGGTTTTTGACGTACAGCCTCTGCGCAAGTGATCGGCTGAATGGTTATTAATGCCGGGATAATGCAATACAGGTTGCAACATCATTGAGTTGAATGACTTCAAGCGTGTCAGCTAGTGCATTCATTCAGAGAACAGGCTTATACTGCTGTAATGACATGGGGAAATTTAACCCAGAACATAGATAAGGAACAATTGCTTTCAATATTCAGCTTTCCCCTTCCCTTTCCCTCGGTGTCTAAGCAATTCTCCGTACACTCAGTGGCTTCACTGATGTTAGTTTTTCCCTCCTCTTAATTAATTGCCTTTTTAATATTATCATCTCACAGAAAGATCCCTTGCCATTTCTGCTTTGGAGAATCTCAGATACAGCATAAATAAATATTATAAACATGATGCATTCTCTGAGTCCTCTAGTTCTCTATTCCCTCTTCTCTTATTTCTTTCTTTCTGCAGTTAAACATAAAATATTCCTTTCTGGTATCCCAAGACACTTTAAGTACATGAATTTATGTTAATCTTTTAGGGTTTTTTTGTTTTTGTTTGTGTTTCAAATGATTTGCTGCATTCATCTTCAGGTCTTCAACATCATATCTTATACCATGGAGCAAGATTGAAATCTTAAACATGACAAGGTGTGGCAGCAAATGACATAAAATTATGCTAAGTGTGTTTTCAGAAGGATTGGGTTCCATAATTCCTACATTACAGAAAAGACCTTGCTTTTTGGCACCCCATAATAATACCTCAATCTTAATTGGATTGTTTGATCAAATTTTCTTTGATTCAGTTCAGATTTCCATCATAATTCTGAATTTTCTTGGAGGATTCATAGGAAAGTCTTGCACATTTTCCCAGAATTATTTCCTACCTGAGATCCAATGTGATGTGTTTGGTAGGGAAAGACTTGGTCATCCTCTCCTGTTCTTCATAATCTTGATTGCTCCAAACATGCTCCAAACCCTCCCTTGATGTTTCAGAGCATTTTCACTGGCAGGTAGAAACAGGGGGCTTCCCTCCCTCTTGGTCCTTCTGACACAGTGCACAGTGCAATATTTGCACTAAATTCCAGTACGATGTTTTCAACTACCTGTCAAGATCTCATCAACTCTATTGTTTTTGTTGTTGCTTAGGTTGTGAACAATAATTTCAGCTTAAAGGTGGTAAAAAGTTAGATTTATGGGTTCAGAAAACAGTACATGGGGACAAAGGAACACTGCACAGCATCAACACATAAATGCATTCTCAACAGTAGTTAAAAGATTGCTAAAGGTATCACTTTTCTAAGAAACAGAAACTGAGGAGGAAATCAGGTAAAATGTTTCAACTCAGAAGAAAGAAAGAAAGAAAGAAAGAAAGAAAGAAAGAAATAAAGAAAGAAAGAAAGAAAGAAAGAAAGAAAGAGAAAGAAAGAAAGAAAGAGAGGGAGGGAGGAAGGAAGGAAAGAAGGAAAGAAGGAAAGAAGGAAAGAAGGAAGGTAAAATCCCTCATTTTTTCCAGTGTGTCAGAAGCCATTGTTATTGATATAACTAATTTATTTAATGTCTCATAAAATCAGTTTCTCTAGGCACTCTACAGTATAATTGAAAGTATAATGGTAGCATAATAACATACAATAAAATCACTGTAAAACTGAACATAGAATATAAAACTAATAGACATGCCAACTCATCATAAAATAATGTGGATCCAGAAAATAATGGGCAGGAGAAAACCACACCACAGGGATGTAAATGATGAAGAAAGAAAGAATGAAAGGAAGAAAGGTTTTTCAGTGCATGTTAAAATGTATTCACATGTTATTAGCTTCATTTAAAATTTCCAGGGCAACTAGACAAAGTCAGTGACTCTGTATTGGCTAAGGAGTCACGAACAATTTAACAGAGAGCTAGTTTTACCTCAGTACACAGACAATTTCTTTCAGCATCCACAAGCATTCTTTGTCTTTTATAAAATAAAGTAATAGCCTCCCCGCCCCCCATGTGTATCAATGAAAACTGACTACAGGTAATCTCAAATTAACGTAGTTCTGGGTTGTTAACTGTTTTCCCAGTGTAAATGCAAAGAAGAAGAAGAAGAAGAAGAAGAAGAAGAAGAAGAAGAAGAAGAAGAAGAAGAAGAAGAAGAAGAAGAAGAAGAAGAAGAAGAAGAAGAAGAAGAAGAAGAGGAGGAGGAGGAGGAGGAGGAGGAGCAGCAGGAGCAGCAGGAGCAGCAGGAGCAGGAGCAGGATATTGTAGAATATCTGTAGTTTTCAAATGGTACCCATGGTCTTCTTTTGTGTGTGTGTGTGTGCGTGTAGATGTGTTTTTGTTATACTATATATATATATATATATATATATATATATGACATTGGGATGTCATTCAGACTGGAGAAGTGTGGCTGGATGATAGTAAAGAGAGGGAATGTAGTTAAGACCGATGGAGTGGAACTACCAGTGGGCCACATAACAGACATAGAGACCAGCTACAAGTACCTTGGTATCTCACAGTCACATGGGAACCACAATGAGGAGGCAAAGAAGACAGCAACATCCAAGTACCGCCAAAGGATAAGACAGGTCCTGAGGAGCCAGATCAATGGGAAGAACAAGATCCATGCCATAAACATGTACGCCCTGACAGTCATCAGATACCCTGCCAGTATAGTGAGCTGGCCAAAGGAAGACATGGAGGCTGCCAATGTGAAGACCCATAAGCTCCTCACAATGTAGAGAGGTTTCCACCCCAAGTCCAACACCCAAAGAGTACACTGGAAAGAGGGTGGTCGGGGTCTGATGAGTGTCAAAGCCACTGTCCTGGATGAAACCTGGAGCATCCAAGAGTACATCAGTAAGATGGCACCCAAAGATGAGCTGCTGAGAGAATGCCTCAGGCACCAGCAGACATGGGAGGAAGTTCTAGTGGAGGAAGTACCATGGCCAGACAAGCCCCTGCATGGGATGTACCATTGACAGATAGCTGAGGTGGCTGACATTGGGAAATCCTACCAGTGGCTGGAAAGGGCCGGACTAAAAGACAGCACTGAGGCACTGATCATAGCAGCACAAGACCAGGCACTAAGCACCAAATCCATAGAAGCAGGGGTCTACCACACTAGACAGGACCCAAGGTGCAGATTGTGCAAAGAGGCCTCAGAGACAGTCCAACATATAGTGGCAGGGTGTAAGATGCAGGCAGGAACAGCATACACTGAACGGCAGAACCACGTAGCTGGCATTGTGTACAGGAACATCTGGACAGTGTATGGGCTAAACCTTCCCAAGCCCAATAATAACAGGGCTAAGACCCTGTGGGACTTCCAGATCCAGACAGACAGGCAGGTACTGGCCAATCAACCAGACATCGTTGTAATAGACAAAGACCAGAAGACAACAGTGGTGATAGATGTAGCAGTGCCAGGTGACAGCAACATCAGGAAGAAGGAGCATGAGAAGCTGGAGAAGGACCAGGGCCTGAAGGAGGAACTAGAGAGGATGTGGAAATTAAAGGCCAAAGTGGTCCCAGTGGTGGTAGGAGCACTTGGGCCCGTGACCCCTAAGCTGGGAGAGGGGCTCCAGCAGATCCCAGGAACAACCCAGAAGAGTGCAGGGCTAGGAACAACTAAGATCCTGCGCAGAACCCTCAAACTCCCAGGCCTCTGAGGACCTGAGATTGAGGAAGACACGTACCACCCATATATATATTCAAGTGCTATGAAAAATAATAAATTTCATAGTGTAAATGGTGGTGAACAGTCTCTTTCCTATGACATTTCACTTGGAACGTTCGTTAAAAGGTCAGTGTAGAGGCACTTCTGTCAATCAAAAGATATACACATGTCCTCACTGGTGGCCTTCCCATGCGCAGTGTGTTGGTGTCCATGCAAGGTGACATCACTAGTGGGACTTGCACAAGAGTAAAGTGCTGGGTGTAAAGCCATTGTGCAAACAAGGAACAAATGATGGAAAACTTCAAGGCCAAGATATGAGCAATACACAGCTCTTGACTGAAAAGGCCGGGAGGAAGAGCAAAACCTGGGGAGTAACGTGGGTAGAATACAGTATTCCTGGGTGTTATTCAATGAAAAACCCCTTGTGTGGACAGCTCCCTAATTCTCTGAATGAACCTCCTTATTTTCTTCCCCCTGCTTGGGAATGCAGAACAGGAAAAGAGTTTAATTGCTCTACCTGGTACAAAGTCTTGACACTTATTACTTGCTTGTAACTATTTCTGGTAGCATCAGAGTAGAGATGAAGCTACTGATTAATGTGCAAACTCTTGAAGTCTTCAACTGGCAAGATGATAAATCAAAGGGTGGAAAGGGGGGAAAAGCCACAGATGGTGCTGATCACTACTGTGTCTGCGAGTGTTTGCCTGGCAGCCAGAACCAATGGAATAAAAAATGGGTGTCCAACCTTTGGCCCTGTGGAATAGGGAAGCACAAAATGACCTGCAGCCTTCAGTAATCAGGTCCATACACTGCTGCTGATTACTTGACCATGCCAAGCAGCTTTTGCATGCAACTTTACCACCAGGAGCTATTCAGGACAAACTGAGGCACATTGATCATTCTCTTGTTTCCTTAGAAGGTCTCTTAATAGACATCTTGGGGTTTGTCTTCAATTTGCAGGAAAATGTGCATCACACTAACGCCTGGAACTCCTTTCTCTCAGCCAGCATTCCCAACCTGTCATTCATCACTCATTATTCTGCTCTCCTTATTTCCTATCAATTAAATATACATGCCTGTCTCCCTGTCTCTCTCTTAAAAAAAAAAAAAGGTTCAGGTTTTAATATGGGCATGCTACTCTCACAAACAGATCATAGAAGCTCTACTCTCAAGGGCTGGTGTGTGACATGATACAAAGGTAAGAGTGTGGATGTCATGACACACATATTATCATTTTGGCAACATGGTGCCTATATCCACGTGTATATGAAGAAATAGCTATCCCAGGAGTACCATCGCTGCTTGTAGAAAGCACGGTAACAAAAGTGTGTGTGTGTGTGGGGGAATCTTAGCGACTGCAGTGTGAAACAAAACTCATTTCACAGAAGTGGTCGAGCAAGCATTGTTTTTTTAAAAAATAATAATAATAAACCAATTCAGGTTCCATAAGTTTTGTATCCCATTTAAAATTTGTCTGCATGCCAAACTTCCATGTCTTCTGTTTAGTTTCTCCCTGATAAGTGATATCTTTGGGGGGGGGGGAAGCTCAAAATTTGCAAGATGGCAGACATGGCATCATGATCCAAGCCCCACCCTTCTGGCATGTGCATTGATGTCAAATGTATGTCCAGACAGATAGAGCTTGAGTAATGACGCTGTGCTCACCATTTTGCAGATGTGACACCCTTTCCCCACAGATGCCCCTGACCCCGGTTTCTCAAACTATCCATCCCACTTAAGACCTTGTTGGAAGACTCTTAACCACTTTATATGTACCTCCTTACATTTAGGGTTATTTCTTAACTATCCCAATGCTTTAACAGGTACTAAATGAGCTTACTAGCTTATGATATAGAAATATAAGGTTACAATCATTTAACAGTTAAGTATCAGAAATTTTAGCTCTTTTATATACTTTGGAACTACTTCTGTATTTCAGCTTAAAAAAAAAACTTGCATTTCTCTATGCAGTTTGCTTAGAAAAAGACTTTTATCTCTCTGAAGTTTGCTTAACTTACTTTTACTTTATCATTCTTCCTTATTTTCCAAACTGTCATCACAGAAGTACAGTGAAATTTGAGTAATTATAAAAAGGTACTTCGTCTGTCTGTTTGTCCAAACAGAGTAGCCAAATATGAATATATATCTTGAGTTAAAACTCTAAAATATATTGATACAGTCCAATAAAGACCCAGTTGCCTGATCTATATAAAGTGTGTGTGTTTGGGGGGAAAACTGGCTGAGTTTCGCTTTACTTTGAGAACTTCACCGTAACGAAGAACTTCACCATATTCTGCAGAGTATTCTGTATTGTGCTGATTCAACCTGCATTTTAATCAGCCTCTGTGTAAGTAATACATTCTTCTCTTGCCACATCCATTTGATAAAATAATTTAACTTATTCTGAAGATTCCTTTATCTGCCTCTCCCTTTCTGCCAACCCATCAATCTAAAACTGGCAATGAAATATTATTAGATTTTCTTTGGCCAGCTCTGTTGCATAAAAATCAGTAGTGAAGCTTCAGGGAATGGATGGAAAGGAAACACTGCAACTAAAGAAGTTATATCTTGGAGAGAAAACAATACCCAGGGTGTCTTTTAACATTCCGGGGATATTTACCAATAGAATGAGAGAAAATTAAACTTTGGGTTTGCTTTAATACTTACAGCTATGGCACCATCACGATCTGTAACGGTGGCTGTATTTACTTGTACATTTAAATCACACATTTTATTAGTGTCTCAGTTTAAAAAATTACATTTCACACACTATTTTAAAAAGTCATATTAAGGCATTAACAGACTAAAAAGACCAAGCTGTGAATAAATGGCTGAATTTCACGTTGGCCATGAATTCACTCCACAGATAATTTTGGACAACATGATTTTCTTGCTAATTTTTTGGACAATATGGGAAGCATTGTTGCTCGACAGGGTAAGAGTGGGGATATGCAGATCGGAATGATCAAATGTGATTTGGAGCTTCTGTCAGACCATCTTAAACCAAAAAGATTTTTTTATGAGATTGCTTGTTAGTTGACAAGATGCAGTTGCAAACAGATGGTAGGCTTGCAAAGTCATGTGTTCCAAATCACCTTTGTGCCTTCAAATCCAGCGTTACACAGCCCTACTAAAGAGTAGGGGACAGAGAAAGCACACACAGAGAAAAAAAATATATCGAAAACATTTTCCTTGCTAGTCATCTATAGTTGATTCACACACTGTAGATGATCAGCTGAGTGACTATTTATATGTTCATGTATGTATGTATGTATGTATGTATGTATGTATGTATGTATGTATTTAATAGCTATGAGGCCACAGCACCTGTAGAACAGAACTCCCACTCAATCAACTAACTGAAAGATCAAAGGGGAAAACATGCTTTCATGTATATTAAATCCCACAAGATCTTGGATCTTCTTTTTAATATACAAAAGTTAAAATTCACCGCCAGGTTGAAGTAGATTTTCATGATTTCATGGATATAGCTATGTAATTTTCTGAACAACAATGCAAAAATGCCTTGCCATTTATCACAGCTTTCTTTCAGGATCTTGTCAGTGATTTTTTAAAAAAATAATAATTTAGTTTAATTTTACTTTATTTCCAGTCTAACCAATAGCTCTGGGACTTCCTGGTCACCCCTCATTCAAACAGTAACCTGATAAAATCCTGATCAGTTTTTTCAAGATCATTCATTGTTGGTGAAGTGCCTTTGAGTAAACTAACAATATCCATATGTGTATCCAGTTTTCAATTGAAATATATCTGAATTTTAAAGCAACGAATAAATAAATAAATAAATAAATAAATAAATAAATAAATAAATAAATAAATAACCCTAATTCTCCCTTTCATTTGCAGAATTCCTTATTTATGCAATGGAATCATAATAAGATATCTAACTTGTGTTTTCCAGTTAATTTTCCTTAATATGCCAAAACCATTTAATTATAGTTTCTATAAATAATCCATACAAAATACTTCACTGAACAAAATACACTTTACCTTATGTACATGGCACATTTTAATACTTAAAAGCATTAGAACAGATGTTAGGTGCCTGCTAAACTTGTTTTCAGTTTTCTTTTATTTATATGTTAATGAGAATTTAATTACTTCATGAATACTTAAACAACCTAAGGGGGGCTGATATCATTAGCTTGAACATGACAAGAACCACAAGTGACCACATGGGAAGACGAAAATTGCTTTTAGTTTACTTGAAGACAGGAAGATGAATTCATTTCACCCCCTGCTGTGTCTTACCTGACACAGAACCCCCCCTCAAAAAAATTCTGAGCACACACTTTCACTTTCATACAAATAAAAGGATCAGAGGAAGATAAGTCTAGATAAATGTATTCTTTCTTTTTGAATTTGCTTTCTTTCTTTTAGTAACTAACTGACAAATCGTTTCTTATTTTATTTTATTTTATTTTATCTTTTCTTTTCTTTCTTAAGCAAGATGGGTTCTATCATGCAATTTCCTTGCATTTTGAATCCATTCAGTGATGCATAGCATTATTTAAATATTCAGATTAAAAAAAAATAGCATTAAAAATGTCACCTAGCGTAGCCAGCAGAAATATGTCATAACCTCATTCTAATGTCATGTTTGAACTCTACACTTATCAAGCATCCACATTGCCTTAAAAAGTATAATCAATTATGCCAGTCTTCATCTTACATATTATTTGTAAAGCATCATATGAACAGATGGAAGTAAGTAAAAAGAAGGAAAGAGAGAGAGAGAGAGAGAGTGAAAGAGAGAGAGTTGGGTATGCAGACCTGTCTTAGAATCATTGACAATTTTTTCCTCCTGCAAAATTTCTTAGATATCTCCAAAGTAGAATATTTAATACTCATTATGCATTTAGTGGAATTCTATTGGCAAGTTCATTAGCTTTCAAATGACATGAAGATCTTCACTTCAACCACTAACTTTTTTTTTAACATTATCTGCAATGTCTTGGGCAGGAATGATCATAGAATCATAGAATGGAAGTGACCTTGGATAGCATCTCATAAACCTTCAGGGCTAGAAATGTATTTTTATTTTAAAGGAAAGTTATGATTCTTTAAAAACGAACTCTTGTATCTAAATATTATGTTTGTGTGTGCATGTTATACAATGTGCACACACACACATACACTCCAGATAAAAGTCAGACTGTGACTTGCCATCTGTCTCTGAAGTAATGAGTGATTTGCTAGCATGTTTATTTCATGCTATACATTTTTCTCCCTCTCCTTTTCAGTCTGTATTATCTTGATATCATCTTATATTATCGGCATTATCTTTTTCTATTTCCTAAGGAAAAAGACCCCTAGGGGCTGGAAGAACAAGGAACAGATTTTAGCCATTGCAAAGTTGACAATTCTTTCTAGAGATCAGCAAAGTCGTCAACAGAAGCACCAACAGACGTATGTATTTTTTTGTACCACGGAAGCTGAAGAGGCAACACTGTCTTTGCTTCAGCTCTTATAGTCAAAAGACTCTCAAATCCCTTGCACTTAATGGAATTTGTGACCTAGGAGGTCCATCAAGGTAGTTGACAATGTTATTCCAAGACAAGGTTTATTTTCAGAGCACTTTAAACTATGTCTGTCACCTTACGGCATTTGGGTCACAAACAGTAAAAATAAAAACACTCCCAAAAGGATAAAAGTAAGTTTTTGAACTAATACAACTCAGGAAAGTTCTGGATCCCAAGGGAGGGAAAAAATGCACTTTTCTAAGCTGTCAAAGAGAAAAGCACAGCTCATATTCTGCAAGGTCACCCTACAGCTTCTTATGGACACCCCATCTAATTTAGACAGACAGCTGGTTAAATGTTTTGCTGTGTATTAACTATGCTGTTTTGGTAATGTCATTGATTGATATTCAGTTCATTAAATGTTAAGGTTTGTAGGGCCTCCACTTAGATTTTCTCCTATTTTCCTCTTTGATTTTTCACAGGTGACCTGAAGGAAGAAAAGGGAAAGGACCTTATGGAAAATTGTGATTTTTTTTTTCTTTTAATGAAAGGCATGCTTCAAAGATATAGATATAAGTTATCCATATATCCATATAATATTTATTACATATACAATATTTTCCTTTTTTTCTTTTTAGAGCTTCATTTAAATCCCACCCCCAAACCCCCTTCCAAGTAGATGGGGCGGAAGTCATAAAAAACCTCATACATAAGGGCAGGTATAAGACAACATCCATATTTCTCTGGTCTAAGAGCTTAAGAAAAGAAAGATGGACTATATATTGCATTCTAAAGATACTCTATGTAGCCCTTCCTGAAACACCATTGAACAACAGAACTTATATACCACCTAAAGCTAATATACTCCATGTAGTCATCTAAAGTGTGTGGACCCATGAGTTCAATTTCCAGTGGAGGACTTGAACTCTGCAGGAAGCATATACCATTCTAAAGATAGACTTCATCTATTCCAGGAGTCCACAACCTCTATAAGCAATTAAAGGCAAGACAAGGCTATCTATCTATCTATCTATCTATCTATCTATCTATCTATCTATCTATCTATCTATCTATCACCTTAAGTTGCCTTAAATGTTGAAATAGCCCTACATGGCATGGGACAGGGATATTTGAGGAACCACCTCTGAACAGTTACATCTGCCTGTCCCATCAGGTCTGGCAGGAGAGGCATGTTGGGGGTCCCATTGGCTAGGGAGTGTGGTTGGGTGGTACCTAGGAAGAAAGGCTTTTCTGCTGCAGGCCCTACCCTGCAGAACATCATTCCTTCTGAGTTGAGGTTGGGCCCAACCCTGTTGGCCTTCCAGAAGGCCCTTGAAACATGGTTTTGCCTACTAGCTTGGGGATCCCATGACAGAGTGGAGCCTGTTAGATGGTTGTATGACAGTTAATGGAATGCACCCTGTGTATGTTTTCCCGGCATCTTGTTTTTTAATTTGTTTTTATCTTGTTTCTATTTTATTTTAAATTGTTTTACTACTTTTTATATACTTTTGATTATTACTATGTACACTGCCCAGAGTCACTAAGTGAGATAGGTGGCCATACAAATGCAATTAAATGAATAAGTAAACAAACCAACAGAAAAATGGGGTACAAATTCAATAGCAGGTAAAAGAAAAAATAAATAAATTGATGGCTGATGTAGAAAAGCTAGAAGAATTAGAATGCCACCATAAAAAAAAGGGCATAGCTTCCCAATAAAGATAACTGCACTAAGGCAATGAGGTAGACAGACAGACAGACAGACAGACAGACAGACAGACAGACAGACAGATAGATAGATAGATAGATAGATAGATAGATAGATAGATAGATAGATAGATAGATAGATAATGTGCCATCAACTCTAAGCGACCACATAAACAGACTTTCTCCAGGATCATCTGTCCCCAATCCAACTCTTCAGGTTTCCCAATAGTGCACCCATCAATACTGCAGTTGAGTCCATCCATCCTGCTGCTGATTGTCGACTTTTCTTCTCTGCTCTCACCTTTCCCAGCATTATGGACCTTTCAAGGGAGCTGGGTCCAAAATAAGGCAATACTTGCTTGAATTCTGTGATCTGATGTTGTTTTCTTTTTTATTATGGTTTGCAATAGATTTTTCTAGGAATACTAACACATAAGGTCAGCAAGAGGAAAATACATTGGATGTTCTTTAAGGGACCCAACTAGAACTTTGTTTTTAATTTTGTGGCCAACTCAGCTTAGCTATTAGTCAAGGCACAGATCCATCTTGAAATTGGTAGAATGTTTACAAAACTCTACTCCAAAGCCAAAGAAGAGTTTTTTAAAAGAAAAAAAAGTTATCCCCCCGAATTAAGATCTGAAAGTGAGGCATGTTGTCTTACCACATCTGCATATCATCCTGACATAATACAGACGAGTAAATAATGATCTAGTCACTATATTTGATGTGATGTTGTGGCTGCATAGAAAAATGAAATTGGTTCAAAATTAAAGAAAAAAAAATACTCTGACCCTGCAAACAAAATAAATATTTATGAAGATTTCACACTTTAAACAGCTTTGAATATCTCTTCTCATCCTTCTTCATGCAAGAAAATGAATTCTCTCCAGCCAATAGATGTCATAGCATTCTTCCAGATTACAGTTTGGAGGCATTTTTCCCAAGTGCTAGATGAAGTTTTCCTGGAGATTTATGGAGAAAGAATCATAGAATTTATTCAATAATAGCTGGCAGAAGTATACTGGGGAAGAGGAAATGGCAGCACATTATGGAAAACAATTATTTGGGATAAATTCTACAGTTCAGAATTTGTCGAGTGTCCTTTTCACTGATTGCTTCAAAGGTAATATTTTAGAAGTCATATATAGCCATAAAATTGGCAGCATTTCTTAAGCTTTACTGTAGCTATGATTCAGGTTATTGGTTCTCATGTGTCTTATTGAAGTATTCTGAGTACTTCATAATAATTTTAAAAGTACTGTGGGGATACCTATATAACTTTGTAATACCCCAATTCAAAAAAAAAAGAGTTCTAGGGAAAAAATATTTTGCTTTTTTGTCTTGGGTTAGGAAGAAATATCATACTGATGTACATATTTCTTTGTTTCTTTTAGAATTTTGCAAGGCAGTTTACAATCATTATCATAAACATATTTTTAGCTATCATCTAAATGTTTCAGCCAAGTACAGTAGTATGTAAAATGAATTCTAACATGGTTCGTGCTAACCTCATAAAGGAATAAATGGATCAATTAAAATGATCAATTAAAACAGTCTCTCGACAGCAGGAACAAGATTAATCTGAAGAGCAAATTGCAGCTCCAGTAGAGAATTGAAATTAATGCTGGTGCTGAAACCATCTGGAAGAAGGCAAAGACAAGCCACTTCTGTACTGTTGCCAAGAGGATGGCATGGATGTGCCCACAGAAAATTTCTATGATCCCACCCTTCTACAAATGACTGAAAGGAAACCTGGCTGTTAGTTGTGGGAATTCCACAGGGATACAGAGCCTAGCTGACCTTAGTTAGGCCCTTTTTTCCAAGTCCACTCATGACAATCATTATTTGAAAGGAGGAACATGGAAGGAAAGGCAATATCATGAAATGTATGACACTTCCAGGGGATCATTTTTCCTTAATTTGCATCTTAAGTTCTATAAAAAGATGAGCCTCCTTGTTGCAACTGGAGATCCATGCATTTTTCAACAGATATCCTGAACTGATTAAGACCTACCAACATTCTTTTCTATATATTAGTCCTTGTGTTCCATGTTGGATTAAAAGTCTGGCTTCAATAGATTAAAAAAATTGTAAAACTGGGAAATCAAGTTTGACCATTTCAGGTTGCTACCTCATGGGAACCAACAATGTCCATTTACCCTATCTCAAAATGTCCTTTATATAGGTGCTTAGCTTTTCATACTGATGCTGCAGAAGTGATACATCCAGGACATTATCAACAGTTCTCCCCAAGCTAATTTTGAAACAATTGTATTTAACAAACTGGATATTTCATAGGATGCAGAATTTAAAATATATATATATGAGAGGAATGCAGGATTAAAGCCATAGGACAGTTATTATTGGCTGACTGATAAGTGCAAAGCTCCAATTAGAGAACATGCCATGATTTAAGAGATATTTTTCCAGAATGATGGGGGGGAGGCAACAAAAATATATAAGCATCCAAATATTTAAATACTGAAGGAAGAAGGTTATCAGCTGTTTTCTGTATGGAGACCAGCAACTGAATGTGTGCATTAAGGATGTGACATCTGTTGCCAAGACATGTTTCAAATCTGTTCCAAAGAAGCTTGCAGTATGGCTGAAAAAGCATCAACACATTGTCTCACACAGTAATCTCCAGAAGTCACTTCACCAACACCACATCTTTTGTGCTGTTCTGAGTGAACTAAATTGGTCAGGTCCATTCTATGTTGTGATTCCCTGCAACCCAACAGCAACTGCAATTAAATAACTGAATCTGGTTAGGTCCATGGAGTTGTACCAGCACAACTGATGCTGTAATTACAACAGAACACACAGAGAGACACAAGCACAGTTTCTACTGGGAAATTGTTAATATTTTATGAAATTACATCCCAAAGTGCTATGGAATTCCTAGAAGCCTGACATTCAGACAAATCAGCCATCAATAGAAACAGAGATAAATTCCATTTGCACGCCATTTAAACAATACAATCAAAACCCCAGGAATGAAATAAACAGCACTGAGTACATCCAGCCAACAACCAGGTAAGTAGGAAACAGCACCAGATAAACAGTCAGGAAGAAAGCAATACCCTAATCAAGGAGCTATCAAGAGGGAAGCCACCCTCTCACCAAGATTGGGCAGGTGAGTTTCCATAGATAAACACCCAGCACACCCCTCTCTCCCTTGAATTGATGATGTTACCTAGCTTGTTAATGAAACATCTGCAAGAACAGAACCAAGTTCTGAGAGCACCAAGAACCCAACTGATTTGCAGGACTATGTAATAATTAAACAATATCTGGACCCAGCTGCAATGTTTCCTTTCCCATCCAATCTTTGGCTGTTGCAAGGAGGGATACCAATAAACCCAAGGATGTTTATGATTAGATCTTTACTGAATGTGCCATTGATGTGCTGTGTCACTGGATTAAAAAACAATCATTTCATTGTTGGAAAGTAATGCAGCCTTTAATTAAATTATTCGTAATGTATGCACTTCACTATAGCAGACTGAACCTCAACAGTTGCCATCTAATGGAGTACTGTATATGAACACAGGGGAAAAGAAACCCATAAGGGCTGAAGAGAACAAATTTGCATTTCATTGCATTCCTTTGGTTTGGAAACCGAAAACTCAATGCATAATATGAAGCAATTTTGAATTATGCTGGAAGCCACCATTTGTGGAAGGCAACTAGATTGGGTAAATGGGGGTATGATCAATAAAATCTGTTGGGCAGAGTGATAATCACAAACACTCCTGTTTGTGCAGAGCACAGCAAAAACTCCAGGAGAATATTAGCCATGACAGCAAACACAATGCAATGTCCATTTCTTGTTTCCCAAAGAAATCCAGTCAGAAAATATATACTAACTGGTGTTTATTGATAAAAATGCAAAATTCCATAAAATGCAAATATCATACAAAATATAAAGAAAAACACATCTTCTCATTTAATGTAGCATCCAAGACTTATTAGCAACACAAGCTTAACAAAATCTCTAGCTACAAACTCTTAGAGAAGAGGTACACTACTTGGTACTTTGTTACAACTACGTAGCCCATAAAACCTACATAGTGGCTAACACTAAAACAACTAACAACTACTCAGAGAGACTGAACATTTTCCTCCCCTTGTATTATAGCTCTATGCCACCCCCACTGGGTAACTAGCATACACACGCCAATAGGTGGCAGTAAATAGCACAATACACAACACACAATAACAGGTGTTTTTCACATGATCTCTGTAGTCAAGATATTATTTGTTATTGTTGTAGAGATAACGGGATGAATCCTTTCCCATGAGAAAGAAAATCCTGACACCCCTCTCAGCCCGTTTTCGACACAACAATTACACGTTACAAAAATAATACAGACAATTGATTACAACAATATAGAATCAATTACATTTGTTCAAACCCAAGTCTGCTTAACATTGTTTCATGTTGTTCAATAGGCAATGATTTGGTAAATACATCTGCAAGATTTGCTTCAGATACACAATACACAAGGTCAATGAAATTTTCTAACATAGCTTGTCTTACATTTTTGTACTTTACATCCACATACTTAGTACGAGCTTTTAAGTTTTCTGTTTTAGCTAACCCTACAGGCCTGGGAATCTTCATGCACTGTATAAGGCAATGACACTTTGATGCCTAAATCAGTGAATAATTGATGAAACCATCTTAATTCACAAATTGTTTCTGACAAAGCTGCGAATTCTGCTTCTGCAGTAGATAAGGCAATTGATGTTTGTTTCTTTGCTTTCCACGCAATTGTGGCTTCACCAAATTTACAAACAAACCCAGTTATTGACTTTCTGTCGCCTTCTTCTGCAAATGAACTATCAACAAAAATTACAGGCTTTTCAGGCCCTTTGGTTGACATTTTGAGACAAAAATCTACTGTACCTTTTATATATCTCATTATTCTTTTTAATCCTTGCCAATCATGCTCAGTTGGTTTAGCTACTTTACGGCTCAAAACTCCAACAGCATAGGATAAATCAGGATGTGTCCATTGGGCTAGGTGAAGGATTGAACCTATCACAGAATGGTACACTTCAGGTTTTTCACACAACTTTTCACATGTCTCATGTTTTAAGAAATCACATGTCATTGGGGTCTTTACAGGTTTTGCATCTGACATCCCCATCTGTGCTAACAACTGTTCTATCTTTTTTTTTTCTGACTCAGATAGATTTCTCCATTTTCAGTTCTATGCACTTCAATACCAAGGTAGTATCTTAACATACCCAGATCCTTCATTTTAAAATATTTCTCCATTTGCTTTGCAAATTCTTTTACCAAGTTTAAAGAACCAGTGACAAGACAAAAATCATCAACATAAGTGATAAGGACTGTATAATTTTCTCCAGTTCCTCTGGTGTACACACATGAATCAGGTAATGATTTCTTGAAACCAATTTCTAACAAAGCTTTATCTAAACATTGATGCCAACATCTCCCAGCTTGTTTCAATCCATACAGTGCTTTACGGAACCTGTAAACTTTCTGGGAATCTCCACATGAATATCCTGGCGCTTGTTTCAGGTAAACAACTTCAGGAAGATCAGCATTTAAATAAGCTGTATCCACATCAAAATGATGAACAATCATGTTTCTCTGTGCAGCTAAGGCCAACATTACACGCAATGATTCAGGCCTAACTGTGGGTGCATATGTCAGGGTGTAATTCACAAACTGCTCTTGTGAATAACCTTGTGCCACCAACCTAGCTTTATACTGCCCAGTATGATCAGGTAAAAGCTTCTTCCTAAATACCCATCTGGAACCTATGGCTTTTTCTGATACAGGTAAATCAACAATTTCAAAAACATTTTGTTTTACCAATGAATTAAATTCTGTGTCCATAGCAATGTTCCATTTATCTTGCTCATCAACAGGTAAAACTAACATTTCTTTGAAGTCTTTTGGTTCGCAAGAGATGTGACATACTCTCACTTGTTGAACAACAAACCTTTCAGGTGGAACCCCTTTTGTTATACGGGTTGACCTACGTGGAATCTCAAAAACGCTTTGTTCCTGTTTTTCACTTTTCTCTTGTGCCTGTGCCTTTAACTGCTCAGCTTCAGCTACAGCCGGCAACTCCTCCGCTCCCGCTTCTTGTTTTATCTGCGGAGAGGGGGGTGCATGGGCTGCTTGCTCTCTAGCTAAGTCTGTGTATGAAGGCAAAATGACTTCTGAATTTGCATGCAGCCTTTGCCAATTAGAAGGCTCTTCAAAATTACAACTTCTGGAAATAACTACTCTTGCATTTCCTACTGAAAATCTATATCCTTTAGATTCCCCTGCATATCCAACAAATCTAAGACATTGTGTTTTTGGTTGGTTTTTCCTCCTTTGAGCCTGAGGAATCTGTACGTAGGCAAACGTTCCAAACGTACGCAAGTGCTTTAAGGAAGGATATCTCCCATACAGCAAAAAATAAGGAACTTCATTCACAGCTGAATTCCAGTGTCTATTTGTGAGAAACACTGCTGTTAACATTGCTTCACCCCAGAAATGGGATGGCACATTAGCATCCTTCAGTAGGCTATCCTTCAAAACCTTCAGAACGCCAACCTTGAGCTCAGCTACGCCATTTTCTGCAGACACACCAACATTTGTTAATCTGTGCTAATCCTTTCCAAGAACGTTTTCAAGCAAAAGTTGGAACAAACAAACAAAGAGACCTTAATGCAGCAGAAATAGATTGTTCTTCTTGTTTGTGAAATGTGGACAATTCTGTTGTCTTCTAGAAGAAAAGGTGCATATAGCCTGGTTGTATGACATAGGATCTGGATAGCTGAGAGACTTGTCTCCAATTGTTTCTGCCCACCTAGTACATTCTAGCAGGCTCGGTATACTCCAGGTCCCCTCCATTAAACATTGCCATCTTGTGGGACCTAGGAAGCATGCCTTCTCAGTTGCAGCCCCCCGCCCTCTGGAACAGCCCCCCCAGAGATAAGCACAGCACTCTCTTTCCTAGGCTTCCAGAAAGCTTTGAAAACCTGGCTTTGTACCAGGCCCGGGGTTGATGTTTGTTATTTGTTTAATGATCCTTGTTTTGCTTTATGGATTTTGTTACTAGAGCAGGTTGATCTGGGCTGTCTGTTGATTTAATAGTTTTAGTTGTTTTTATGTCTCTTTTAGTTTTGTGTGCTGCTCAGAGTCCACTGGAGATGGGCAGCCAATAAATTTAAAATAACAATAATATAGTAATAATTTTGCCTAGACTCCTCAGTTTGAAGAGATGACAAGGTCATCCTTTTGCAGATCAGGATTTGGTGTCTCTTATAGTGCTGTAGCCTGGCAAAGAGTTTTGGTATTTCCTGAGCTAGTACAGAATTACTATTCTTTGTTCATGAATTTGCTAGAATCTAGCAAGTAACTTTAGGGGAAGAAAAGGCAGAGTTATTCTGATTGGACTCCTGTGGTTCATTTACAGAGTTTGCATTTAGCAGAGCATAATTGTGGACCAGAAGCAAGGCCATTAGGAGTATTTATATTTAAAGAGAAGAAGTAAGAGGTATTGAGAAAGTGACATGCTGTGATGAAAAGCTTGCATCTCTGAACTTTTGTCTTCATGTGGGGAAAAAGATGAAATGGTTCTCTTCTTTTGGTAGGAATTAGGGTGAGTGAGAGAAATCAGTCTTCTGATCAGGGAGAAGAGAAGGAGAGATAATGAAAAAAATAAGAGGAAATCCCTTCCTTGTTTTATCTACTCCTAATGTCCCTGGTGTGCAAACAGCCAACAGGACTGGAGCTGCATCTCTAACAGTTTTCTTTGGCAAGTCATCTGTGAACATTGAAAAACTGGCTGAGTGCCTCCAGCAGCTGAACTTGGTCACCCTCTGACAGTGGTACTGTATAATTTATACTTAACATTATTTTTAATTTTCTCATCTGACCTATCCGTTTCCAGATGTTTGAACAGAGTTCTTAAGGAACAAGGTTACGATTAATCACATTACATTACTGTCACCGCAAAGTAGAGCCATCTTGTGTATATTTGGGATTGACAATAAAGGCTTCCGAATCACTTAGTGTGAGCATGAGATCTCACTTTCAAAATTAGTTGCAGAGGGCTTTCATTTTTCTAAAACATCTCACTTTCTTGTTCACATCTCTGTGAGTTGTGAACTAGGCTACTTTCTCTCTGCATCTTGATAATGCTATGAATTGAATGAATCCATTTAGGCTGTTTATCACTCAATTTCTGCCTACTTTTTGATATCAGAATAACTTGTGGTGAATAATGTACGTAAAATGATTGAAATCTCTAAATTATAAGAGTTTATTACATGGTGTGTTTTGAATTTAACATTAACATTGCACTGCATTAATTTATAATGATCCTGAAAACTTCTCTGCTATGAATCATTCCTAAAATAAAATATCTACTAAACTTCATTACCAAAGCTGCCTTTCAATTTTAATGAGCAATCTTGCATTTCAAGAGTTTCTCGCATTGTATCAAAAGTTGCCATGTAAGTTGGAAGGTCCAATGAACTTTCCAAATTTTCTTTCAAGGACCAACTTGTTTTGTTTTTTTAAGGGAGCTTGAATTCTCAACATTTCCTTGATCCTTTAAACTCATATTCTCACTATATCGGAAGGCTAATAGAATTCAGTTTAGGAAACTTATGGGAGATATATGAAGGTTAGGTGTGAATCTCTTTTGTTTGCTTGCTTCCAAGCCAGGTCTTGTAACATATATCAGCAGGGCTGGGCAAGATCACAAGGACTTCCTCAAAGTTTGCCATCATTCATAATTTGGAAGATCAGGTCCACCGTTGGATTTTTGGAGAAGGAAGGAAGGAAGGAAGGAAGGAAGGAAGGAAGGAAGGAAGGAAGGAAGGAAGGAAGGAAGGAAGGGAAAAAACCCTGACTTGTCAGCCACTTTGATAATTAGACCAGTACTACTAAGTCTGCTGCTGTTGATAACCAGCTAGGAAGATTTAGCCAGAGAAATATGGAATTATTTACAAAGTTGTCTCTGTAATGAAGGTTTCATGCATTTTATCAAGGAAAGCACAGAGTAGATAGATAGATAGATAGATAGATAGACACACACACACACACACACACACACACACAGTCTGTATGTGTATATATACACACACACACACATACACACACAGTCTGTATGTGTATGTATGTGTGTGTATGCATGTATATATGTATGTATGTATGTATGTATGTGTATGTGTGTGTGTATGTGTGTTTGTGTATATATGTGTGTGTGTGTGTGTGTATGTGTTTGTTTGTTTGTTTATTTATTTATTTATTTTCCCTAGGGTATATATAGAAATGGGGGACAAAACAAAACCCTTGTCCCAAAATCTATTCTGACAGATTGAGGAGACATTACCATATCAATTAGACCTTCAATTTTGCACGTCCATACCTAGGAATAAGCCCCACTGAACTCAGTGGGGTGAGTTCATATGATGATATGGTTTTTAAAAAATGGGGAGCAGAGGCTTGTTTAAATGCCCTTCCGAGCTGCCTATTGTTCTTCTTGGAAGATATTGATGAAAATAAATGGGTTCAGTATAAGCAAAAGAATAAGAATTTAAGCTTTTAAATCTCTTTTCTTTTCCTAGGCTCAGTTTATTGAAGATCACTGAACGTTTGAGTATTTGCTTACACATGTATTATTTTTGTATGTCATTAATCCAATAGAGTTTGATGATAAGATATGCGTTGAAAAGCAGAACTAATATATGGAAGTGAGAAACCAAATAACTATCAACGTTTTAATACTGATGCATTTTTGGCTTAATAACTAGAGACAATATGTCTTTGTAGCAAAGATAAACTACTGCAAGGTTAGCTTTAAGTATTCACAGAGCCTGAGTAACTATGATTAATTTTCTACTACTTCATTTGTCTGAAGGTAAAATTATATATTCCAACTTCCAGTTTCTTTGGGAATACTTTTTGAGGTTCAAGTATGCTTGTGGACACTTGTTAACATACTCTTCACCTGCAGAAGTCTAAATATAAGAATCTCAAGACCCACAATGTACCAACCACAAAGAGTTACTACTACATTCTCAAAATACTGTCAAGAGAGGATCCATCTTTTAAAAATTACACTGATGTTAAATCTGTGATGACATCATCCTGCAAATGATATGAATAGTGTCCAATGTGTCATTTGTACAATGCTGTCATAACTCACGGGACATCCCTTGCTTCTTTCCTTACTGTACCCCATGGACACTCATGAGCACAAATGTATCATGGCTGAAATGGAAGGTTTAAAGAAAGTCTTCAGTCTGACATAGACAGAATTTCTATTCTCTAATTTTGAGAGTGTTGTTCATTAACATGGATAATGCGCTTCATGTATCTGCAAAGGTATTTAAAAATGGGGCCATGACTCAGATCCAAGCAGATGCCAAACTGGCCCACTTTGAATTGTTTCCATGGCCCTCAAATGTGGAGTTCCTACTCACCAGGTGATTGACTGAATTAGCACCACCAGAAGGTCCTTTTCTGAATCAAATTCTTCATCAAATATCATGATCAATACAAATCAATGTTGTTGTATTACTTTATAATTAAGGGTACACAATACCATGTGAAGCTACAGAATCTATGCAGTACAGTATTGTTGCGTGACACTTCCTATTTTAATACTTTTGAAGCTATATACAAGCCAAAATACCTTATACAAAACCTTCAACATTTCCCTGTGTCCAAAATTTGAAATAGAGTTCTTAAAGGAAGCATATGAAGCGTACATGGAAACACCAATATGTACAGAAAAAAATGCATTCTATTTTGGAAAATCCCATGCCTATATACATACAAAATGACACAGTTATATATTAATGTGCTAATTAGAACAAATAAGCATGAATCTGAACAGCACATTGTCAAAATTTTCTCTGTGCCTGAAAAATGTCCTTATTCTTAATATAAAATATAGACTGTGGACTAGTAACATTGCCAAATATGATACCTTCACCATTATTAAACTTCATTAAAGGAGAAGAAAGGAATATCTCTATTATAAATACTCTTTTTTCTATTATACATACTAAGGGAAACTTCTATGTTTCTACTGTCGTCTCATTAGTCCTATTGATGTTAATAGGTATAATGGCCATTGATCAAGCAGATAATCCACCCTTCAAATAAGGAGACACATTTTATTAATTTCCCTATGTTGCTGAGAGATATGTTCCAAGCCTTAAGGAAGAGAATCAATTTCATCTGAAACAGAAGAAATGGGGGAAAATTTTTACTTTAATTGGTCTGTTGATCTGTGGGGGGACCTGGAGGCCAAATGTTAATTAGCTCCCATAGAGAGACTGACATTTTTTCAAATATGCTGTGATACGTAGAGTCAGCATATATGATTTTATTCTGAAAGGCCATTCCTTTTATTAAATATCCAGATGCACATGGTCACTAACTTTAAATTGCCTGTTGTCACTGTTCAGTAACTCAGCTCAGACATTCCTACATTTCTGGTTTCTCAGGGGAAATGAGGGATACGTGTCCCCTGTTCCTTCACTCATGTTGTCTTTTAGATCTCTAAACTATATTGCAGATATTTCCTGGAACATGGGCCAGGAAATGGGTCACCTGAAACCTTCTCTGGTTCCCAAAGAGAACAAGCCAGTAGAGTTGGGCAAGATCCATTGGAAGATAGATTGTCTGACTTGCAAGACCTTCTGAGAAATTTGGGGCTGATACTTGTAGTGTGCCCTTTCATCTCATGTAAAAATATGACTATAATCCTAGCCTATATGCATCCAAGAAGGTACAGCAGGGGATGGGCATTCAGCTTGAATGTTCCTTCTGCTCCACCTCCATGGTCAGTGGCCAAGGATTGTATAACCTGTAGTATGAAACTTCTGGAGGACCCCAAGTTGCCTATTATTCCTCTGCAGAATGCTGCACAGTGGGAAAGGGTTCTTGGGTAACAGGAATGTAAGAACATTAACTGAATAGAGGGAATGAAATCAAAAACAGAACTATTCCTCCAACATTCCTACAGGGAAGGCCTAGATGAGCAGATATGTCTTCGACAGGGGCCTAAGAATTGTAATGGTTGAGGAGTCATGAATTTCAGGATATAATTGTCCTTAAGTGAAGGTGCCATCACAGAGAAGGCTTAAAAATTAACAAGTATCAATCTCACTCAGACCTCCTTGCAAGCAGAATATACATAAGGAAGTCCTCCAATATCAATGTAATGTCCACAGTGCGATTTCCTTCCTTCTCAGCTATGCCAGTGCTGCCTCCCTGTAGCTTGGCTTCTTCATCTCCTTTTGTCCTCCTTCTTATGAATGGAGAAGTTCTGCCCACTCATATTTCTGCAATATAGGATGTTTATATGACAGAGCCAACATTGGAAGGATGAAAGAAGAGCTAGGGTTCTCCTGTACACACTGCATGCACTTAAGTAACAGGTTAAGATTGATCATAGACAAGACATTTGCCTATGGTTCACACCCTAGACCATCAAGCCAGCAAAGATTTACAGACTGCTACCTCTGTATCCTGTGTGGTCCTATTTTAATGATGGCCTAACTTGAAGGTAGCTACTTTTCCACATTCAGAGGACAGAAAGAGCCATGGTCAGACCAGGTAAGAGAAATGCAAACCTAGTCTCTGACTGTATTGAAGAAAGAGAAGATTAACCACTGTCTTGTGCTAAGCCCAACCTTGGAGGAGAACATGGATATGAAAGGTATAGTTGCCTGATGTCAGTCCCACTAGGTAGACTAGACCAGGAAAATCAATGCCTCAGAAAGGCTAGAACTACTTTTATTGAGATTGACCATAACAGAATCTTGCAACTCTGATTGTGCTCTACCTTCTCCTCCTTCTCATAATTCAGCGAATTATGGCCCAGATAAAGATAAAGGTGATCTTGACAGAGAGGTGGATCAACCAGCACTGCCCTGCTTTACTATGCTTTACCATGGTTGACAGAGCAGGACAGAGTGGGGTATTCACCAATTTCACAAGTCAGGAAATGTGCCACTTCTGTTTGTGTAATTGAAAGGGAAGCAACATTTGTTATAAAATAGTTAGTAGTGAGGTTTACATTTGGATAGCACAGCCACTTTCAGCAGAACACACAACAGTCTTTCTGACATTGGTGAGCGTTCATCCAATACTTCTAGTATTTTTTTTTTAAAATAGATTTCCTCTACTTTAGAATATCTGTATGAAGCACATTTTGTTTAACCAGCACTTTTCTTCTGCTGGATAACATTTACTGAGGAAAGAACATGAAATTATTTTCCAATGAACTAGAAACAAGATCCCACTGTGAACGTCTTCATAATGACAGCTTTCTTCTGCAAATAAATTGAATCCTGGTGGGACAATTGCACCATTGACAATTAGGCATGTTTAAAATTTAAAAGAGGAGCTCAGTTTGGAATCTGGTAAGAGCACCCTGAGGAAAATCACATCTTTATTTTTCTGTGAAATGTACATCTTCAAGTATCTCTGTTTTTCAGCTGAGTTTCTGTAAATGCAATTTGGTCATCACAAATAGAAGAGTCAATAAAGAATATCTAATTGTACTGTATTTTCCTTAATGTTACGGCAATGTACTAAGATTTAGTATCACCTAGCTTGTTATCAGAAGGTGGAGGATTTCAGAGATTTTAGGGAGAAGCTGTAGAGAATGCTATGATCATATTCACTAGGCTAAGAGTTTTGAGAGCATTTCCAATTTTTTTTTTTCTCTTCCCTTGGTGAAACTGGCAAAATGCAGTTCTTTCTATAGCTGCTACTTACTATGCTGAATGTTTGTGGGGCATGCCTAGAACTATTGTAGATTTATTTATTTTATTTATTTATTAATTTTTTCAACTGCCCATCTCCCCCCAATGGGGGAACTCTGGGCGATTCACAACAAACATTAGAAACATAAAATATATAAATAAATAAAACCTTAATTAAAAACACTACTAAAAAGAAGAAGGAGAGACCAAGAGGATGAAAAATCTCTGTAAAGACTCGTTACGAATGATAAATCAGGAGCCCTACATTTAATTATTTTCTGCTTCAGTAATAAGATTCGGAGTAAATAATTTGAGGAAAGCCAAATCTTATGAAAAGGGAAATAAAACTATTTGTGAGATTGTCTGCCCCTGTTTGCCTCCATTGAAACCCCATAAAGAACCTATGATTTCACCTGCAAGACAGTCTGAGGGGCTGTGTGGAAACTGTGTAGGGCCAGTTGGTGTAGTAGCTAAGGGGCCTGGGCTAGTGAAGCTGGATGGATTGCTGTTAATTGTTGTTTTGGCTTGGTTTCCCTACCTGGACTCCAAACGGTGTCCCACAATTGAAATGTATGGTTTCAGTTTACCAAGAAGATAACCTAAAAGCAAACAGGCCACTTGTCTCTTATCCTGAACAGGATGAGACTGATCTGCAATCCACCCTGAAAATACTTGTAGGCTGGAATATGTCATTTCTGAAGTTACCCTAAGCTATTTTTAGCTATGTATAGTACGGTAGTTTGCACCTGCAGCAACGGATGATGGCCTGCGGAGATATGAGGAACTGGAACATCTCATGATCTTTTAATATCCATGTCTAGCTGTCTGTAAATTGAGCACTGCTGGAAAGCTGGGATGCAGTTTCAGTGCACTGTCAGACTGAAGGGAAACCAGTGAAGGTGTAGCAACAGATTTTGCTCTCCTTTCCTCATGGACAGAATATTAAAAATGAAATTTTAAAAAGTCTTTTTAAAGATGCCACTGTTTTCAGAAGTTGATTCATAATGCAACCTTAAAACAGCCCCATTTTTTTCCCCAAGGCTTGTGTTGAAGACTGAAAAAGAGACCTCGTTTTATAAGTAGCAGGAAAGCTCCATACCTGCATTTGTGTGAGGTTCAAAGCAAGTCTTCTCATCATTTTTGAAGCCCACACAGCCCACACATATATATTCCTCAGATCCCATTTGATTTCAGTAAAGCTCTATTGCAAAGGCTTTACGACTGTCCTGAAAATAACTCCTGATACTTCTGAGTAATGCTAGGGATTGTCAGCAGTTACACTTGTAAAACAAAGCTTTGTATGAAAGAGAAAAAGCTTGCACTCTTGTTGAAAAAGAACTGACTTGCTATCCTGTTCAGAATATAGAGTAGTCATTGTTTTGCATATAAATGTGCATGAGATACACAAATGGATCACACAACTTTGGAATATAACCAGAGAAAGTGCTTGCTCCAATCATCAAAACAACTCCAGGATACGATGCAGCACCTGCAGATTAATGGCCCAGAATTGGTCTGGAGCAAGGGGTTACATTGAACCGGGCATACTAACCAGTAGGAGTTAGGGAAGGCTCAAAGACCAAGTTCCACATGACATAGTAACTTTTTTTTTTAAGCAAGATACTGTAAGCCGGCATACTGGCTGGCGCCGTATTTTGCAGAATGCCTGGTGATAGTGGAAGATTTCAGAATAAAAATAATGCACGTGCAATGATCATACCTGGGGATTGAAATTTGCCTATGGAAAGTCATGAAGGTGGCCTGCTGATCAGGAGTGAACAAACAATGAATAGCTTTTAGGCAGAAATGTGGATGTGTGGGTCCTGGAAAGGTTGCATATGTACAGCATGACATTCCAAAAAGACTATTTCCTGCTTTGGAGATAAGGAATATGTGATCACTGTAGGTTATTTGTCCTTTCCTAAGGAAATAAACTTCTTATCAAGTATCTCCACTAAAGATGAAGGCACCCTTTGTATGATATGGAACATCAGACATGCAGCCCTTAAATAAAGGGCCCCCTTTCACAGAAAGTGATTTCCAGAGGTTTAGGAAGGTGCAGGATATTTTATCACATTGCCTTATCACCAGCATATCCTCCAAGTATTGGTAACAAGGAATCAGCAGTAAAAAGAGCTTAGAATATCCTGAGAAGAGGCCAAGACAGGAGCAAAAAGATATCTAGAGTCATGAGTTTACTTTCATCTGTAATCTCTAGTCCTGTACAACAATTCATGATCAGAAGACTAAAGTAGACCTAGTGAAGTTATTAGAGTCACAGTCTCCAACGGCATACCCAAGCAAACTGAGCACATAACAACAACGAGCTAGGACTGAGTGGCTACAATTCTCCCAAAGGACCCAAAGATCCTGTAAGGCACACATGGACAGTGAACAAATGCTGAGACGTATCCCAAGGAAACCAGAAGAAAATTAAACGAGGTCATTGATGCAAAGGTAATAATCCACTGAGTGTATTGTTGAAGGCTTTCACAGCCAGCATATGATGGCTGGTGTGGGTCTTCCAGGCTGTGTGGCCGTGTTCTGGAAGTCTTGTTTCTTAACATTTCGCCAACACCTGTGACCGGCATCTTCAGAGTGCAGGAGCACAGACAGGAGCAGTTCTCTCTGTGCCCAGGGTGATGTGACCCTTTTGTGGGTATTTATAGAGATCTGGGGGGGGGGGGGAAGGGGGGATTGGGTGTGTGTGTGGGGGGTTGGGTGTGTGTGTGTGGGGTTGGGTTACTGATATAGATCTCTATAAATACCCACAAAAGGGTCACATCACCCTGGGCACAGAGAGAACTGCTCCTGTCTGTGCTCCTGCTCTCTGAAGATGCCGGTCACAGGTGCTGGCGAAACGTTAGGAAACAGAACTTCCAGAACACGGCCACACAGCCCGGAAGACCCACACCAGCCAATCCACTGAGTGCTTAGCAGAAGCAGGCAAGGTAGCAGTCTGATACCAGGCAAAGAGAGAGAGATGTTGTGGGATACCACAGGAGAGACAACTGCAGAAGCACATGGAGACTGCCAGATGGAAGATCCCAGCCGATGTAGGAAACTAGCAGGCAGTTGGTATTCTTGAACCTAATGCAACCAAAGCGAGCCTTTTCTTTTAACAAATTGGCACAGCTCAAACATGATGTTAAGATAGTGTAAGAAGTAGAGAGTGGAAAGGCAGCACAATACGATCCTTTTGGGGTCCAAGCCATATCTTGTGTCATGTAATGAAAGAGTGGAGAGGTTGTCTCAGAGCTCAAGGACTCCTATCCCAAGTCAGTGTAGAACAGCCAATGCCACCACAAATCTGAGAGGTAGTAATTTCGTCCTGGACATTTTTCCCCCTAAGAATGCAGCAAAACAACCTGCAATGAATTAATCAAGAGACTTCCTGAAGGTTTATTTTCTTTTGTGGTTCAGCTTTGTTTCACAAGCGTATTCCCTCTCCATTTATTGTTGTTGATAGCTTCCTTCATTGTATTATCTTTCTCCAGGTAAAATGTCACCCCTTCAAAGAGGCTCAGAGCTTGCTTTTTCTTCTTGCATCGCAATCTAGTAAGATCCTAACCGCAGTGATCCATGATCTTAAGGTGATTGATGGTACCCACCAGCCTGATAATGACATTGCTTGAAATGAAAATACAATTCATCTGAAGTGACAAGTATTCTGATCTCTGCAGTCTGCAAAGCACCCATGTGAATCCAGAAGAAAATAGTAACACTGGTGATTATGTTTGCTAAAGCAAAATTAAGTTTTCAGGCATTATTATTTATTGCCCACCACAAACATTTCCTTTATATCCCAGTATAGTCTCTATGTACCTAATTCATTGCCAGCCAAGGGAGATTGAACTTAGAAGTTAGTCTATCTATTCCTAAAAGTTAATGAGCAGCCCAGGGAATTATGATTTACTGTTCGTCCCCCCAGAAATGTCAATACCCTAGGCACAAGAAAGCATTCCTGAATCAGATTGGCAGACATTTCACATTACCAGGCAGTGGACAGCAAATAAAACACCCGCCTATAAATAATTGCATTTTAAAAATAATCAGAGTTTTTAAAAAGCGATTTCCTTCTCAGATTAGTTCTCTTCAGTGTATGAGGAATCTTTTAAGTAGTGCAAAATATAAAGGGATGTTAAAAAATAGAAACAGCAGAGCACAGCATATGCAATTGCAGTAGTAGCTTTGCTCGTTTCTCCTGTTAATGACATTTAATGTGGGCTTTTAAATAAATTAGCTGCTGTGATTGGGCACGTTCAGTAGTTTTTGTCTGGTTTTGTTTTGCTTTCGGAAATAAAGTCAACCAGATCATCTCTTCAGTTAAGCAGAACACCTTAGGTGGGCGTCTCAGGTAACAAAATGACAGAGTGCTCCTTTTAACAAAGCATTTGATATAAGAACTTTTCCAGTCATGCCTCCCCAACGTTGGAAAACCCAGCCAAAGAGAGGGACCCTCTCACTGTGTTCTGTTGACCATCGGGGGGGTTTTGTTTTTGTTCTTTTAATTCAGGAAGCTTTGGGTTTTCTGCATCCTTGTATCTATATTTGGCCTCTCTTTATTACATAAAACATTAAATAAAAATCTTAACAGCTTTCGATGACCTTCCCCAGTCTCAAACAATCAAGTCGTGTTTCTTAATCTCTGGATGGGCATTTGCATATCTTATGCCTAGAGTCTAAATAAACCCAGCTTGGAGACTTTAATTCCAGTGATTTGGGACAGAGGTCCGAAAAGTGTTCAGTAGAAGTTCTAATATTCTTTTGTGATGGATATATCAGTGTTTTAAAAGCTGGTCACTGCCACCGATGGATTTCCCAGGATGCCCGGAAGAAAATTAAATGAATAGAGAAACATATCTATTGAACTGTACCTTCTTAAGATGCACTCCCAGGTCCATTTGCTGTACTGGGAGATCCAAGTAAATACAAGGATACTTCCACCATAGCAAGCATGCTTAAGGTCAAGTTTTCAAATAGGAAAAGATGATTTGTTGAAGGAGAGGCTGGGCAGACGGTGAACAATCATTGAAACGGAGGTGATGTTTCAGCTTGGAAAATCAAATTTCTCTCCTTTGATCCTTTAAATCAAAGAGTCAAAGTAGATTGGCTCTACCTGGCCAGCTGTTTTGCTTCAGTGGAAAAAGCCTCGGTGCATGTGTTCAGTTGCTGTTTTTTTAACAGAAAGGGGACTCTGCAAATGCTGCAGCTCCTTCTAGCATCCAGATCATAGGAGTTTAGCTGTTCTGATCCAGCACTTCTAAGAGAAGCATGACTTCGATTGAGGGCACTACTTTGAAGGGGTGCTTTGATCAAATCTTCTTGAAACTTCACACAGCCCTAATAGATAGCATGGCCACCATTCAAATAGCTAGACACCGAACTGCATACTAAAGTGTATCTAGTTCAAAAGTTGAAAGCACTCCATATTCCTGTTCTGAAGTTGCTTTCTGTGAAAACATTTGTCAAAATGTTATGCTCTCTTATGGAGCTCCTTGGATGAAAGAAAGAAATAAAAAAGAACAACTGGGCAGTTTTTGACAAACTGAAAATAAAGCTTGGGAGCGTGACACATTCATTCTAGCCAGTATCAGTCCATGCCTAAATAAAATGAATCTGACACTGGAGCAAAAATGAAAAGTTGCTAACATGCTATAGGATTCAGCAAACCTGGGATTCTAAACTTTGCAAAACAAGACCATGTCTTCAGCCATTTCTCAGTTTTGCATTCAAATTGCACTGACCACATTTCAAAGGATTCCAGAAGGTCTTGATGTTTGCTGTGAAGAAAGCATACTCCAGATTCACTTCTCATATGTGATATATAGAGAGGGATGTTATGAAAACTTCAGAATTAAATCAGAGATCATCAAGGGGTGAGATTCACCACTTAAATAAAAAATCACCCCATATGTTTCCTTAGTCATTTCAAACTCATCAATACATAAACCATATTCACCACCCTATAGCAAAAACAGACTATGTTTTTATTTGGGAGGAAATAAATTCTGTACATATATTGATTATCATGTTAAAATGCCTGAGCAATTTTTATTCTTATCAAGAGTGAAGTTGATTAAAGTGTGTGCATCTTTCCTAAACCAGTAATTTCTTAGAATCTGGCAAAAATACAGGGGACTTCTACATTAGGATGTTAAAAAATTTCCACTGTATTAAATACCCTAAGAAGGTTTCCAACTAAACTGAAATGGGAGCCAAACTGGGCTTGTTAGATCATAGTTGAGGGTTCTGGGTGAAACAGGGAAGACTGGAACCATCCTTTGAGGATAGAAAGTTTAGCTCCATGTCACTTTAATTGCATGGCTTCCAGATATACCTGGAAATATTTAAAAATCAAATAGACTCCAATTTCTATACTGAGGGCACAGAGAGAGGAGGTTTGGTGCTATGCACCGGGTGAAAAATGTCTTGCACTGAAAATAATAAAAGAAAATGGGAAAGTTCCCCCCACCCCATTGCTACTTTCACTGCAGGGGTAGTTTTTATCAGAAAGGAAATTGCAAACTGAAAAACACTCCACCATAGCATTTTTCACTTGTCACCTTATAGATTCAGTAGTGGTTGGATAACAGTGTTTAGTTTTGTTTTGCTCAGTGCAATTCCAGGTACAGTTTTCATGGCAAATCCTATTTTAAATTATACATGACTTACCTATTTGGATTTCAGACCTGTGAAATGATATTTAACAGTGCATTAATGCAAACATTGAGCAGTGCAAATAATGAATTTCATTATAATTGAAATGTCCATTTCATGAATATCCTACAGTGTTTCTGGAAAGTTATCTGGGAACTTGGGGTACTTTGTCCAGAACTGGATTAGCATGAACTAACCTTGTTTTCTGAAATATAATCTCTGACATCTATAACTAATTTCACTACTGCCTATGCCCCCCACCCCATTTAAAGCAGTTTCAGTATAGCTTCTGTGTCACATGCATAATCAATCAACCTAGATCTTGGGCATTTGTCAATATTCTGTTCTGACATATATTCTTGTTTACAAGTTGTAAATAAGAAGCTTTTTTATACCTGGCATTTGGTTTGAGTTGGGAGTGATTTTAAAGATTGCCACTTTGTCTGGCACTGAAGGCTTATTTAGGCATTATGGTTTGCATTGTTGCAAAAATGACAATAGAATGTGGCATTGTTCTCTTATCCTGATAACATTTAGGGATAGGGTTTTTATTTGTATCTCTATTTGTCCCCCATGTATTCTGCACCCTGTTCAAGGCAGCTGCATATAATGAGGGTAGATCACCACATGATGTAGGTGATTTGGGTAAATAGTACAGCTTGAATGCTACAGAAATATAAAGTGATTGTGACTATTTCTGCCTTCTCCAAAGAAGGGCACAGTTGCTATGTCACCAAACCGGTGAAAGTAAATAGCCTTAGCTGTTACTATGGCTATCTGTAGGGTTTTGTCAAGGACTACTTTCAAGGTACAAGGATGCTAAGGTGAAATACGGTAAAGAGTTCTGAACACTTTAATATTAATCAGAAAGCGGCCATCGGTTCCAAAGAGAGTTATGTGAATCTCTCTCTTTCTGCGGTTTGTATGGGATAACATTCCCAACTCCTTCTCATTCCATATGCAATATTATGGTATTCTTTCAAGCATACCGTCCATTTCATCAGTGAAGAGTCAAATCATTACACTCCTCCCCTCCACGAAACACACATACAGCCCTTTCAATTTTTCCATCTAGCTCAGTAATATTACCTAAAATAAATGCATCCCTTGTTCTTGAAGAATTGGCATAATGTTACAGGCTTGAAAAATCCTTACTCAACAGATTATCCCATTTACAAATTAATAGTAATTTTAAATTTTGAATTTTATAATAATATTTTAGTTAAAGTATTCAAGCCTCTTCTCCAAAGTCCTGGGGAATTTTACTGATTTAGGAGAAGGTTTTTTTTTTTTTCTTTTAGGCAACCCATCTGGTGTATTACTGGAAAAGATTGCCTGTAGAGTGTACAATACACTCTCGTATACATATTATTCGGAAGTTAGCCAGTGGAGTTCAGTCAATCTTACTCCAAAGGAGATTTCTTTATGATCACGGCATAAATGTCCCCCAAAATGAATTCAATTGAATTCATGAATTGAAATTTCTTCAATCTTAGCCAGCCCAATACTCTGTCTACCCTACTACTGCAGAATCTTGTGTAATTTTTCATAGTCCTGCTCTGTAAGTTGTGAGTCTCCCTCAAGTTCTTTCATACAACTTGAGGGAGACTCTGCCAGCAAAATAAATTATCATATCATATCATATCATATCATATCATATATCATATCTCTAATTCCATTGAGGCCTCTACCCTCCCAGCTTTCTGGAAAGGACTAAAGACCTGGCTCTGCCAGCTTGCATGGGGCACAAGAATCTTAATCAATCCTGGGGGTGGCTGGTGCCCTGATGATGCTCCCCAAGCTACTTGCCAATTAACATTAATTCTTGGACTATATTGATTTATTATTTATTCAGGACTAATTTATATTGTATTTTTAATTGATTTTAGCTTCTCTGTAAACTGCCCAGAGTTAATTTTTAATGAGATGGGTGGTGACAAATTTGATAAATAAATAAATAAATAAATAAATAAATAAATAAATAAAGCTACCCGTCTCATATAATTAGATACATTAATAACTAGTCCAATAAATTGAACAATCTATAGAGGATAAGACCACAAATTGCTTTGTTCCAGGGCCAAAGGCAGCCTCAAGTGGAAGAACAGCAGGAGAATAAAAATACCATCAACTTCTTCTTGTAGAAGATGGCCAGGATGTCTGAATGGTCAGCATGGAAACAGGATATTGGGCTTGATCCTTGGGGTAACTCAACATCACTGTTCTCGTATGTTTATGTTCAGCAGTTAACAATGAATTCCATAGCCATCAGGTAGTATCACAACAATATCATGAATATCATGGTCTTCTTTATTGTTCCCCCTCTCTTCAGAAACACCATTCCCCCTGCAGAATAATGGCCTCAACCTTTAGGAAATTTAGGAAGGTCCCTGATTGCTTCAGGAAGGTTCTGGGGAGTGATGCACAGATGCCTCCCTAAAGATGGTGTTTGTTTTATCTGTTTTGTAGTGTATGAGGAAGGTGATTGTGAAGACTACTTTTTTTTAAACCTTTGTTACAAAGATGGACTCTTCTCCGCTTAAAGTCAGATACATTTGAAGAAGCCTACAAGCCTATGTATACCCCTCTTTATTTTCTTGTGGGATTTTGATGTTCTTCAACAATGACAAACAAAGTAGTGATGATAATATATGACACAATTACATCATTTATTCTAAAGTGATGCCACCATTGATGTTAAAGGAATCTCACAGGAAAGAGGCTGATGATCACAACTAATGACAGTTTCACCTCCAGGCAATTTTTTTCCAGCTGCTTTTCAACAAGAAGAAACTAAAATGGCTTTCTGTTTGAGGAAATCCTTTGCAGTCTGACTTGCCTTTTTTGAAGAAATAGTTTTCTGTTTGTGAGTACAAAATAGCCAGTTCTGGGGTCTTAATAGTATGGACCTTGTTGAAGTGGATATCTTTCACTTTTCCTTACATTCTTTATTTTACACTTCTGTTACACATTATAGCTTTCAGACTGATGTTTCAGATATGAAGGTGAAGATAGCAAAGGTGATATGTGTTTAGCTGAGAAACTTTGCGAGACTACAAAGTATAAGTTGGGTCAAGAGGAGGCAAAGAGCCATCCTGGGAATAGAAATCAGTTTTTATTTTTTCAGAAGTGAACAAAATGGTGGGTGCCAACACATTTGGAATTGCACTTCCATAATTCTTCAGATTTGGAGAATTATATTTACTGTTGTCTTTCCTGCAGACTCAAGGACATCCAATCAACTTCCTTGTTCTTGCACCTGGAAGTTCTTGAGTACCAAATTCCTTTGGCAAAACATCAGCCTCAGATACTTCAATGAATTTATTTATACCAGGTTTTTTTTTTAATAAGATACTGGATTTTTTTCCCCCCCAGAAGTGACATTTTAAAAGGAAGTTGAATCATTTCCCCTGTGATCTAAAACAGCTGACAGCTTTGCTTGAGCAACAGGCATTGTTCTTAGTTCTAAAATCTGCATATTTTGAAAATGACAGATGTTAGAGATAAATGATAAATAAAGATATTCAGAATCCCTTTACGAAATATCACTAATTCTTCTTCTTCTTCTTCTTCTTCTTCTTCTTCTTCTTCTTCTTCTTCTTATTATTATTATTATTATTATTATTATTATTATTATTATTATTATTTTGGTTTGTTTTAAAATTCTTGAGATGAAGTGAGCCTCAGTGTTATCCTGTTTGTTCTGGATGGAGTTAAGTGACAATTCTATTTTCAGGATTTATCCACTTTACTCAAATCATGTAGACATTCTTCAATACAAAAGAGTTGGTGATGAAGTCCATAATATTACTTCTTTGAGCTAATGTCTTATATAGAACCCAGAAAGAGACGTGTGGAACTTTCCTACCACTCAGATAACACTGATACTATTTTTTCATCATAATTTCTCATATACTTTATATAGATATACTTTCCAAAGTCACTTAAGCACTCCTTTAGGTGAAACTATGTAACTATGAACGCAGACAGAAATAAAGGATATGGTTAGTTTAGGGAAGCTTATTGGGACAAAAATCAGTGTTTAATGGTTCAGAGAAATGTGATGAACAATACTAATTTTCAGTTCAAAAGTTATTTTCTTTCTCTGTTAGCTTAATTATATTAGTCAAACCAATGCAAGATTTTTGTATAGAGAGAGAGAGAGTGTGTGTCACTCCTCTAATATAAGAATTATTAAGTTGTTTCAGGTTTGATAAAACTTAAATCAATTCATTAATAACTTGATGAAATGAAAGTATATTAGGGAATCCAGATGATTTTAGGGAGTTTTCAAACTCTTTCATTAGCTGTACAGCTGAGTTTGAATGAGCTGAGCTGGCTTTTAAAAACTTAATTATTTCCGAGGAGAGAAGAGGTTAGAAAACAGGAAGAGAGACTACAGCTGAGAAATAAAGGAAAATAAGAGAACAGAATTACAAAGTGCAAATTAGGAGATGGAGAAAAATGTGCATTCATTTGCTGAGTGTGCCAAATCTTCAAGCCATGGTTAAGAAATCAGCAACATATTAAAACATATCAGTGTATGTGTTTTATGTAGAGTATTTATATATATATAAATATATGTATATTTATATATGTAGAGTATGTATATATATGTATATATATATGTATATATATGTATGTATACATACATATATACATATATATGTATATATGTAGAGTATGTATATATATATACATACACATACACATACATACACATACATACATATATTCAGTTTTCATTGTGAATTTAATTTTGCTAAGTAAACCATTGAAACCCTACACAGAAATGGAAAACTGTTTGAGTTCATAAGCATTGTCATTGATATATAATGAAAAAAAGCAAAGTGATGCTTTAAAGATATATAAATTCTGCTTCCTTGAAATCAGCCTATGTCCCTTGCGATATATAATGAATTACATAGTCAGTCCCTTTTGCTATGGAAGAAAAAAGTTTAGGATAGGGTTTTTGTGTGTTTGTGGTTTTAAATAGACCAGTCAGAAATTTTGTTCTGTCCTCAGTCTGTCAGAAAGACCATGGTTAATCCTGCCCATGGCCCAAACGTGCCTTTGTATATCCTTCCTAGTGGGAAGTTCTGAATTTGAGCAGGGAAACTAGCAGTGTGAATGCTTTAGATTTTGTTTCAGAAAGAAAGATCAGATTTTGCTGCAAGTCTGCACATACCTAACTCACTATTGCTACATGAATTGTAATGAAATATCCCCCAAAATTACAGTCCCATTCAAAGTTTGTAAACCTAGTGGACACAGTATAATTCTCAAGCGCATTGAAAGCCACTGTGATTGCTACAAATATACCTGCTGGGATGAATATTCTTATTTTATCCAAGGGTCACTATGACTTAGTGTTTAATGTCACTATGTTTAAATCAAGAGTGTGACAAGGGAGTATGTGAAGAGTGCCCAAACTGCAGTAGCAGGATGGACAGAATGCAGCTTAACACACACACATTTCAACCAACACCAGCTGTAAAAATCAACCATTCTATCACCCAAAAAGATTAATCCTCTTTTTTTCAGCAACACAAATTCACTCCCTAGTTCATCAGTACTAAAATGCTATGTTTGGCCAATTCTCTTCCCTTCTTAATGCTTACTCCTTCTACCTGTTCCCTAATGCAAATAGCACTCCCTGCCCTGAATTCATGAGATAAATATAAATAGAGTTATAATAAATGTTCTTGGTGATCAGGATGATAATGTGAAAGTTCACTCTGAGGCTCACCTGTAAGAAGACACTTCTTTGAAAATGTGCCTTTTTCTTTCAAAGATATCTGAGGATTTCTTGTGAGTGTTAGTTAACACAATTAAATTGGCTTCTCTTACTCTTGACTGTTTTCATTTCTCCTCATACTAGCTTTGAAGCATAGTGACATTTTTCAGGTAACCCATATAATTAATCCAGAAAGGAGAGGGGGGGGAAGTAGAAACCGAATTCAATGTCATAAAAAGGTAGTGTCATAAAAGAGAGAAGTGGGGGAAGGGGGGTGAAACACAATAAGAAAATAAGGCAAATATCTGCAGTGTTAAATTCTTCTTGGATGTAATCACTTTCTCACTGAAACTGCTACTTTTAACAAAACAGGTGGCACCGTTGTGATTTCTTCTTTATTACCTAACGTTTTGAAGACAAGCTTGAGGGTGTTTGAAAGAATACAGAGGCACAAAAATCAATGCCATTTCAATGGAAGGGACCAGTCTAGTTTACACAAACTTTTCAACCTCATCTCTTCTTTTTTATTTATTGAAATCTATCAGATTTAATCTGCAGATCCTCTTTGTAAACAAATCCCTGCCTCTCAGACTGTTATTTCTAGAATGTTGTATTAAGTTGACATCAGGAAATGCAGGACATCTGGCCTTTTTCTGTGAAACTGAACATAGTCCCCAACATCCTGGGTGAAGCTGCAGTCTGAAGGTGATAATGAGGATTATAAAGAAAAGATTTGAGATGTGAATCCTGACTGCGGATGATAGCCTATTCTGAATCAGTTGCTATGATAAATGGGGACTAAGGAAATAAGTTCATACAAAAAATTGATAAAACAAAAGCAGCATTCAGAATGGATTGAAATCCTTGAAAATGACTTAAAATGGAAAGATTCAGCCTGAGAGGTACATTTCCTGAAACTTATTTTCCCTGTTTCTGAGTGTTTCATGATTTGGCACTTTTAGATATAAGAGGCATAATTTGGTCAGCAGTCAACGTTTTGGTATAAAAGTAAATGGGCTCTTAGATTAAGTAGGAACAGCTGCTTGACAGAATACATGCAATACAGAGTGTGTAGATTTCTTAAAGGTGCTTTTATTTCAGAACTTCACAGATTACAACTCATGAGCTTAAAACACATTCCTTCCATTGCTATGGCCAGGATGGCAGATGGTAGATAGATGATAGATAGATATCTTAGTCATTAAATATCTATTCCTTCAAGCATGTAGCCCTCTTGCTTTATAGGAGTCTTTGAAGGAGGAAGGTCAAAAAGTCAAGATGGTGGCTACAGCCACACAATCAAGGCCCCACCTCTTTTTATGTAAAATGGGCGGGGCTTCAATTGCATGGCCATCCCACAACCTTAATTTTTTTACCCCCTTCCCCCAACTGATGCCTCTGGTTGCAGTAATTCTCTTTTCATGGATAAAAACCCTGCTCTGTGGGCTATGTAACTGCATATGTTGATGTATTTTGTCTGCACATATGATTTATTCTACCATTATTCTCACCATGACTGTCCTGAATGTTATCTGAAAAGGCAATGACACAGGAGAAAAAAAAGGGGTGGGGGTGGGAAACAAGTCATTTAGTGAAGGGACATGGATTCAGGTGTTGCATGCGAATAGAAAAGGGAAAATGTCAGTCACAAATCTACAGTCATTTCAGCTTCTGTACTGGGTTCTCCTTGTTCTTATCATTTTTTTTCTACTTTTTCACAAAATTATTAGCCTTTTTAAAAGTTCAGCTTCTTCTTCAATATACGTATTCTATAAGGATATAGTTAGCATATGTAAGAAAGTGTTCACAGGGAACGTTGTGAACTAATATAGGATTATTTACCTGCCATGAAAATTTCAAAAGAGAGATAATATGAAAGAATAATAAAGCACCTTCACCAAAAATGTCATTTATGGTGGTATATAATATTGCCAGGATGAGAACTTAATACAAAGATGGGTGACCAGCATGAAAGATAGTTTGGGCATATGGCGAATCACAAAACAAACATATCAAGGAAGAAGGAATGGCCCAAGAGGAAAGAGAAGAATGAGAACGGTTTGGTTCATGAACTTCTCTGAGATACTCCAAAAGAGAGAACTTAGAGGATTAAAGAATAAAATGCAATATATAAAGTTGCATATGGATATGGTAGAAAGATATGGAGAAAGATTAAAAAGTACATGTGTCACATAAGCAATAATTAATGGCCAAAGGTAGAGAACACATAAAAGTAAGTGTTATCTGACCATCACCTTGCTCCAGTCAAAGGGATGTATGGAGTATGCAGAGATATAGACCATGGGATAAGCGTATTATCTATGCATGGGTGTTCTCTTTAAACCTTTTAGAATTACAAGCATTTTACTTTAATATACTTTCCTTTTTTTCAGTCCTATTTTTATTTTTCTCATTGTTGTTGTTGTTTAAGAATCACTGGGCACATCATAGTCTGACGTACAGGATACTTGAATGGTGTGTTTCCTTTCTGCATGTTAATATAGTTCTCTGCTGGGACTGGTTTTCCAATTGTGCCTTAGACAATAGACTTACTTTCTCCTAAATAATTGCTCTATACCTCCTTGGTGTTTACGCTGTTTCTCCTTCTCCTTCTTTGCAATCTCTAGAAAGCAGTGCTGACTCGGCCAGGACTTGTGCCTGTAAGCAGTGAGACTCAATAAGACTCACAACTGAGCCTTTGTGTGTCATATCAGTAAGCGCATCAGTGGAAATATATTTTGACTGAATCAGCCTGAGGTAGACAGTGCTTAATTCTCCGCCACCAAATGTTCCAGGAATGGAAGAGAAATTCTGCCAGAGGCCATCAATCCTGTTTTTGCCTTATTATCTTAACACACCATTTACTCAGATACTGACACTGCGTTCTGCTTTATCAGTCCAATAAAGGTGTTCGAGTCTCTCTCTCTCTCTCTCTCTCTCTCTATTTTGCTCTCTTGCACTCTTTTTCTTTGTGCCTACCCAAATCTCACCATGGATGATGTGTCAGTAGGGCATTCCAATCATTCCTTGCTTCTTAATGTATGAATCTTTGTGATTCTGGTAACTAAGACTCTCTTGCATCTCAAACATCACTAATTATTTCTATGGGTATTTTTTGCTTTTCTGCAGAACTGGAAAAGATATCTGAACTGCAGTGGTTTGTATTTGAGTTGTGCAGAATGATTGGGAAGATGATCATGAGAGGTTGTAGGAGTAGCGGTAGGAAAGTTTATTGTGATCTTTGACCACTATATGTACACATGTGTGTGTGTGTGGGGGGGTATCTGTGTGTGTGTGTATTTCCACATAATTGATAAAAAGTATTTTTAAAATTAATAGAGTTAAGAAAAAGGAGAGGATACATTTCAGGGTATCAAAGAAATGCAATTTTATTGGACAATATTCATTGCCTCACCCTCAAGGCAGGGATGCAAACTTTGGCTACATTATGGGTAAAAGCAAACTTATGATCTGCTAGGAGGTAGGAGACATACTATTGATCATCTGTCCCTGGGAGTTTCTTTATGAGGGGCCTGAACATTGCCCAAGAAAGATGCTCTGTGATGTCTGCAGTTTATTAAGGACTGACAATAATCAGCTGGATTGCTGGTAAAAGACGGCCTCCAAGACTCAGTGCTCAGCTACAATCTTGTTGCCATCCTGTGTCAAGGATCTTCTTCTTCAGCTATCTTTTTGGCTGATCATATCGCATCCTTTGTATTGCCTCATTAGATAAAACACAGGCTGGCAGTTTTTCTGTGATGGATATCTTCCAGGTAGATTGGAAGTTATTCCTAGTAATTCTCAGACCTGTTGGGTTAAACAGTTTTTCAAGCCAGTAGTTAAAGATAACAATCCAGATCCCAGCTTCTACATGGGAAGTTACACAAGTGTGTCATCTCTCTGCAGTTCGTCAAAGCAGCCCATCTTTTTTCAGGTTCCCCAAAATATATGTTGCTGTTTTAATGAACTGTAAAATTAGAAGAGATGCACCCTTTTTACAGGCTTGTGTGGAAGCCTGAAAAACAGTGAGCTTCTTTAAGGAAGCCAAGAAGTCTTTTGTTTGTGTGAAGTCCCATAGTGCTTCTTCCAAATCCATTCAGAAGCTTGCACAGATCTTATTCCTATTTCTCTATCTAAAAAAGTACTGTGTCCTATGAGAGCTGCCATGTAATCCTTCTTGTTGTTGTTGTTGTTCAGTCGTTAAGTCGTGTCCGACTCTTCGTGACCCCATGAACCATATTGCGCCAGGCCTTCCTGTCCTTCACTGCCTCCCTGAGTTTGCTCAGTTTCATGCTCATTGCTTCAGTGATGCTATGTAACCATCTCATCCTCTGCCGTCCCCTTCTCCTTTTGCCTTCAATCTTTCCCAGCATCAGGGTCTTTTCCAAAGAGTCCTCTCTTTGCATTAGGTGGCCAAAGTATCTGAGCTTGAGCTTCATTATCAATCAGCCAGTCTTAAACACAGAGAAGTCATACCATAAACATTCTGGATAAGCCTTGATCCCCTCAAACCACATTGCAGAATTGTTCTCACAGTTCTATCACCCTTCCAGAACATCGTCAGACCAATTGCAAAAGTGTGTAGTAAGAAAGCCATGTGATGTCAATAACTATGTCCAAACTAACCAACTAATAGGCTGCAATCCTATTAAAACTGTTGATTTGATTCAATCATGAAATCATCTGAACTGATTTGGAAAAATCAAACTGGATCAAATCAATTCAGGGGGAAATGGTTTTTGTGTGTTGATTGACAAATTGTATTATTTATCTATTTTTTCCCCATTTTGATATTGCCCAACTTCAATTTTTAATATGATTTGGAAAGTTGGTTCAGTTTAGCTGCTCAGCTGAACTGGCTTCAGACTAAATTTTATTTATTTAATTATTTATTTAATTATTTATTTAATTATTTATTTGTTGGATATCTCCCCCACAACAGGGGACTCTGGGTGACTTACAAAAACATTAAAACTATAAATATATATAAAATACATAGTACATCCAGAATTAAAACAATACTAAAAAACAAACTAAATTTCCATTATATCCTTCAGCACCTGAAGTCTCTTCACATGAAAACCTGCCCCTTATTTAAGAATTTAAGACCAGCTGTTGCACCTTCCTTTTGAAGGGAGAAAGGAACACAGACTTGTTTGAAACACATTAAAAATATCTCTGTCCATCCATCCATCCATCCATCCATCCATCCATCAGATTTGTTATGGCCATCAACTACAGTAGACTCTGGGATCTTACAAAATCCAACACATACTCTAGCTAAAACAGCTAAAAACATAAACAAAATATTGTTGAAGGCTTTCACGGTCGGAATATGATGGCTGGTGTGGGTCTTCCAGGCTGTGTGGCTGTGTTTTGGATGTTTTGTTTCCTAACGTTTCGCCAGCATCTGTTGTTTCCTAACAATGCTGGCGAAACATTAGGAAACAAAACTTCTAGAACACGGCCACACAGCCCGGAAGACCCACACCAGCCATAAACAAAATAGATAGTATGGACTAAACAACCACAACAATAGAAACACAACATCCCCTCAACACAATAACTGCAGGCCTGGGAACAAAGCCTGGATTTAAGGGCTTTCTAGAACCCCAGGAGAGTAGATGTCATCTGTATCTCTGGAGGATTGCTGATCCAGAATAAAATGAACACTATAAATATTGATGTGTACTGAGGAAAAAGAACCATTTCTTCCTCCTTTCAAAATATGCATCTTCTGCAATTGCAATATATTTTGATGCCTTTGTATTTTCTAATGATTCATCCACCTGTTTTTAAAGCAGGACAAATACTACTCTTGACAAGGGTAAACTGATGCCCCAGTTTCCCACAGTGGTGAAAGAAAAATGGTAGGCTGAAGCTTACATCTCCCTCCTGTTCTTGCAAAGCCTAATTAATGTTCTCCTTCCATTGACATCAACAAGGCTACTTATAAAGTTGGCAGAACAGTTGTTTTAATTCAGGCTTCATGCATTTTACACATATCCATTTCAAGTGGAGACTCTAAAAAGAGTAATGCATCTTGGGTACATCTGGTGATCATTCATTAAAAAGGAAAATGCAAAATTAGAAGTGCTTCAGGCAGTTATTTAATTATTTCTATGATTGGGGTCCACCACAGATTTTACAGCTGCTGAGTCGTTCTAAAAACTTTCAAAACCAGAATGCAAAGAATAGCAAAAAAAAAAAAAAAATAGATTCAGATTAAGTTTTATGCAAAGTAAGATATGTTAAAGAAAGGAACCAATGGTCACATTCCCCTCTTTTATCTTCTAATTCCTGCTGCCTTATGTTTTACCCTGAGGAAACCTTTTCTTTGACTCAGCATGATTTGTTCACTCCACAACCACATCCCACTTTCTTTAATCTAGTCGATATGTTACAACTTCATAAAGAGACATTGCATGTACGGTATGTATCCAGGAACTGGCAGAACATAGGACTGATATTAAAGTCCCTGAGCAACACATTTGTCATAACTAAGACTACAAGAATGCTTCTTCAAAGCTTTGGACCGGTTAGAAGCAACTTCCTTATAGCGTCTGGTGTCTGCAGCAGTGAAATAACATTGTTAATGGTACCAATCAAAGAAGAATATTTTTCCCACTATATTTTCATCATTAAATTGCACAATTAATTTGATGAAAATTGTGTGCATCTGTGGCAGAACATCAGATAGATTAACTCAGGGTTCTTTACAGCTGATGAGACACCAAGAAGGTACGTTATATGATGTTTCCCTTCTTTTTCAGACTCCTAAGGCTCTAAAATAGATCTCCATTCCTTGATTTTATTATTATGGCTGGTTGCACAGTCAGCCAGATGTTCAGACTGGATTTGGCATTTTGATCCACCTATCGAGTCCTTCCCAAGGACCTGGGATAGGCAGATGTTTGATGGCATTAAAGGTATCGTTGCAGGATGTGAGCTGTTCCAAGTAAAGCTGCCTTTGGCAATTGACTGGTGGTAATTTGTCAATGCTGATGGTCTTCAGGTGGTACTCCAGATGTTTTGGGATGGCACCCAAGACACCTATTACTATTGGTAATATTATTATATGTTGTTGTTGTTGCTTGCTGCTATCCCTATTCTAATAACAAACGCATATGATTGGAATCGCTCCTTGATACCTCCTTGGTTTGTCAACGGAATGACATGTTTTCAAAAGGGAATACAGCACTGCTTTTCAAACAAAAAGCTGGTTGAAATGACTTAACATTATTTAGTTTTCATTTGCTTTATTACATGTTGCCTAATAAAAGTCTTTCTAATTTTCTTTTCACCTCAATGGTTTTCCCTCTCTCCCTCACTGCATTCCAATCCCAGATCAGATACCATAAAGCAGTTTTTCTTCTCTCTCCTCTGGCTTCCTGGGTGCTTCATTTTTGAAGTTCCCTCCAATCACTTTTCTTCCTGAAATCTTCTGCTGTCTTCTTCAGGATCTAATTTATTGCCTGTTGCATTTGTAGGCCAACTACACATGTGTTTGAATATGCATTTTCCATCTTTGATTAGCAACGCTTATGAAAAGAAATAATTCCTTGTAGGTATTCCTAAACCTGTAACAAGCTCTCTGAACTGGTACTGGAAACATAAGATGAATTGGAGACTATTCACTGTTTATTGTGCACAGGACTTGGCTACAAATGGCCCAGTAGATGTCCAACATTTTCTAAGAATATTGGACTTACGCCTTAATGACCAGTTGTCTTACAATAGACATGGAACATGTTCCACTCACTGCTTTTAAGCTTATTCTAGTGAAACCCAACCAGATATCAGTCCAGTTGGCTGCCAATCATGAACATTTTTCATGCTAAACTGAATCACTTCTTGCCCTTTTATAAAATGCAAAATGCAAATCACAAACAGACCACACTGAAATCCATAGTTTGGATCCAAACTGTTGTATTTGGTCATCTTCACGTAAATAGGACTTTTCAATTCTTTTCTATTGCAGATTTTGGCAGAGGCACCCAAAGCCATCCAGTCAGTGGAGAAACTCTCAAGAGAACAGATTATGCACCATGACATCTTGTTACTGGAAAGAGAAGACAGCAAATAATGTGGGCACATAGCATTCCCCCTATCTAATTTGTGGTTGATTAAATCCATGTTTGATAGGGCTACTAAAGATGACAAAATTTGTAGGGGGATCTTCACACTGACAGGATGAACTGGAGGAATGCTCCTCAAAGAATGAATCCTCTTCTTGAGGTAGCCACTGTTGATCTGAACAATTACTGTATAATGACTCCATGGCACTTTTTAGTACATAATAGTAGTAGTGTTAATAGTAGATGGTGCTGTTTTTATTACATAGTTGTAGCAGCAGTAGTAGGTAATGATAGTTTACATGGGCTTGAGTACTGAGCAAAACACTTCAGGGTGAGGTTCAGTGGTGACAGATGTAACATCCTGCATCTTTGGGGTGGGGTGGGGTGGGAATCAAATATATACAGTCAGGATTGGTGGACCTGGCTTGGTTGCAATGCATATGAGTACAGTCTGTCCTAGTCAACTGCCAACAGAACAAGAGCAAGTGAAGTGTGCTACAGCTAAAAGTGTCTGTATTAGATTGCACTTGGAAATACTACTTCCAGGTCTAGACCCCATATTTTAATAAGAACTTGAGAAACTGGAAATTTCAGAGGACAACTACCACAATAAGTGGTCTAGAAACCAGGCCATATGAGGAATAGTTTTTTTAAAAAAATGGCTGGGAATGTTAGCTTCCAAAAGAGAAGAATGAGAGGTGATGTGAAAGCTATCTATAAATATCTACAAGGTGGTCACATGGAGGTGGGAATGGGCATATTCTGGGTTAAACCTGACATCTATCGGGTTGACCTTAAATGAAATTAGATTCAGGTTGAATATTAGAAGGAGTTTCTTGCTGTTAAGTGGTGGAACTTTCTGCCTAGAACAGTAGAAGAATGCCTCCCACTTGAATTTTCTTCAGGGCTGGTTGGCCACCGGTAGGGTATGGTTGAGAAGATTCATCTACTAACCAAATAGTTCAGCTAGGGGGTCTATAAGATACCTCCCAACCCATTCATTCAGCAATTCCATGCTTCTAAGAATATGGAAGAGTCCTTCACAGGTTAAAGAATAAGGGTGACATAGTACCTGAGCTATCTTTCCATGCAACAATTTCCACTCATTCAAGCTTCTTGGTATGAAGCCAAACACAGATAAAGCAAATTTGCCATAATCCAACATTGTTGATATAAGTATATAATGAAACCCAACAAGTAGCTCTCAAAATTCCTACAGATGACTTTCCTGAATAATTCTGTCCCAATTCATCTTAATGGTCATTTATGTACATTTCACATCCATTTATGAACAATGCCTAAGGGGGAAAATCTATCTTGCTGAAATTCTTTTAGCATCCTTCAGAATTCCTGAAAATATTAAACTTCGGCAGGACCTTTCTAATGCATTACAAAATTTGCTTTAGGCAAAAATTATTCCATGGTGCAAAATAATGAAGGTTAGCATAATTTTGCAGAGACGGATGGTATATGAAAAATATTACACAGAAGAAAAGTAGTATGTATGCTATTTCAGCACAGTATGGTGCATATAGAAATGGCCAGCTTCCATTGATGTTATTACCAGAAAGGGTTTCTGATTTAACACTGATATCACTGATTGCCAGAAGAGAATTCTGTTTGTTTGTTGTTTCCTGAAGATATGTGCATGGTTGTACATTGAAATGTTCATTAGGTTGATGGTTGACTTCATCCAGTGAAGGCCACAATGGGAAAACTAATAACTTGATGGGAGAATGGTCTTTAACAGAGTCTTATGTGACAACGGAGCTGGGGCAAATTGCACACAACAGCACTAGACAATTGCCAGGTTATATTTTAATTAGATATTATTTATTTCCTGATTCCCCATTTACCCCCCATGTGAAATTTCAATTTATTTAGCCAAAGTCTATCACCTTTCCCTTTCATTACTTTGCATCTGTTCTCTGTTCTTCCTAGAACTTTTCTCATTTTCCATCCTTTATGTTCCTTAATGCCAGTCAGATCTGAAGGCTATATATATGCATAAGCCTTCTATTTATGAATACACTTTGTATTAGATCATTTAATTTCTCATACAAAAAAATGGATCCCAATTAATTCTATCCAATCTCCTTCCCTCTGAAATAAGATAAGTAAAAATAAGGAAGTCCGTATATTTGCTTGATAAGAATTATAGAACACGATCATTACTTTCATTTACACATGGAACTATTAAAAGAGAAGAGAGAGATAAAGGAAATGTTAAAAAGAAATGGGGGAAAAAAAACCCTTTGCTTCTCATTGAGTTGCAGTAGATTAAATCTTGGCTTGAAGTTGAGTTGCAGTGGTTTCCCATAGCAACATTGAAAATACAGAAATCAGTCACTCAGTCCTCACTGCTGCTAGTAAGTCTGGATGGAATTGTAGAAAACTGGCCAATATTCCCTTGGAAATTCAGGGCTAATTTGAGTCTAAAACCCAGTCATGGCACAAATTGAATAGAACATCTTGCACTTTACTCATCAGACTTCTTTGCCTGTGGCACCAGTACATTGGAAATTCACACAAATCCCAGTGGCTTGGTAACCTTCCAGTTCCTGATGCTGATATATTCACTTTTTGAAGACCAGTTCACTTTCTATCGGTCTCCCTTTTCCATAGCCACATTTCATCCATATAGCTTGTATTGCCTGAAGTAGGGATCTAACGCTACTCATTGACTCTTTTTGAGGTCTCTCTAAACCTTCTCAATTAAGGTGAAATTGAATCAGCACACATGGGATGTGTTATATACCCTTGTCCAAGGAGAACTAAAACATTGAGAAATAGCTGTGCTGTTGACTAGGGTGGTGAAAAGACTGTCAGAAAAAAAATGATGGGCAAAAAGAGTTATACCATACTTTTGGCTATGGTCATAGGTTCTGTGAGTCTGGTCTCTATAAGAGTATGTCAGCCCCCAATTTATCTCAACCCAAGGCTGGGAAGACAAGCATTTATGGAATGCCAATAGGGTGGGAGCCATAGCGGGGGGGGGGGGGCAGGAAACATTGTTGCATCCTGCATCCTGCGCTGAAAGCTTCAGTATAAGAACTAGATAAGCACATCTGAAAAACAAGCAGACTGTACTTGCATGACAAATGCTGAGAACAACAACTTAACTGGTTGCTGTAGAATCTAAAGCCTGGTTCATTGTCACCAATGATACTGCAAACATCATTGGATTCCTGTTCAGATTTATATAGCTGTATCATAGAAAAAAAATGAAACAATTTAGAAATAGTCCATACCAAATATCATGAGACTGCTAAACCCCAGGGCAGAAAACATAGCTTTCTGTTCATCTGGCTTTGAGCATCAGATGAGCACTCTAGCAAGCAGCTTTATACCAGATCAGTATTTGTCCAACAGAATTCCCTATTCTACTACAGTTCTCTGAGGTATTCAGCTTGTCTTTCACACAACTGGAAATCTTAACTGGAAAGCCAGACGCTGTATGAACCGAGGACTATTAGTCTGCATTGCAAAGACTCTACTAGTGTAGCCACAGTCCTCTAATGTTTTCTGCTGATTAAAATTCTGAGCCAAGATAATCAGAAAGTAACTCATCTGGCTCTAAATCTGAGCAATACAATGCAGGGCATTTACTTTATGGGAAATACTGTATGTAATATCAAGATTTGGAGGTCCTTATCTGGATGTTGTTTTAACCCCAGGATTATAGACAGCCATTGAAGCAGATGGTAGCACCAGGATTACCTTGAATGATCTCAGAAGCTAAGCAGGGTCAGGCCTCGTTTGCAGTTGCAGTTGGATGATGGTTCAACTGGGAGTTTGAGATAACTAGGCTGGGAGGTTTTATGTCTGTCTGTCTGTCTGTCTGTCTGTCTGTCTCTATTTATCTATCATCTATCTATGCCTCCAGAATGAGGCAATGACAAACCACTGGTAAGCTTGACTTGAGGGACCTTAGAGAGACTTTACATTGCCAAACACATTTCATTTTCTTAGTTCTTTATTTATTGTAGTGATACCAATAGAGGCGAATATGTGTAGCTCAGGGTTGAACTGTGGAGTCCTTGGGGTTCTCTGAGCTTGGTTCTTTTCCTGCAAACATTTCATTACTCCAGTGCACTGAAGATGTTACCTAGCCGGGTAATGTGTTTGCAAGAAAAGAACCAAGCTCAGAGAACCCCAAGGACTCCACATTGTGGTGATAGCCTACCTTTTAGAGTTCAAGGTTGCAAAGCTGGAAATCTTATCTTTTCATCCTTGTGGGGTGTCTCCCTGGTCCTAGTCCAATGTTCAAACTTTGCACTATACTGGCTCCTAACTAGTCCTTAACAAATTGAGGACCACGTAATTCCCACGTCTATCAGGAAATGTTTCTTAAAGAAAGGGAAGCTAAGTAAGGCAGAAGTGACTAGCTTGATTGGTGATGACATAAGGGATTTTCTTCACCCGTAATGTAGTTTTGTAGAAGATATAGGAAACCGTTGACTTTAATTTAAGGCAATGGAACGAGGAATGCTCTTATGCATTAGCACAGAGTTTCCTGTCAAGAAGCCAAAGTGTATGGCTCCTTCCTTGTCCCTAGATGCATTTTGTATGCTTTAGAGCAAATGAAATTCTTTGCCTTGGTGCATTTATGTTTAACCACAAAGAAAGATCAATCTTTCAGGGGATTATTAACAGAACTAGTGTTTTCAGGAGGATTTAAAATGGTTGTGTCACATTTTGACACATCTTGTCAAATTTCATCACTCACTCTGGGATCTGTGACATGATCCAATTTTGCATCATCAACATTACTTGATTTGACATATCACCATGTGGCACTGAAGGTCAAATTAAAAACAAATAAAATAACAAACTTGGAAGAACTAAGTCTCTGTCTCTCACTCTCTCTCTCTCTCTCTCACACACGCACACAAACACACACACTGAAATACACACACACACATTGCAAACACACAGAAACAATGGTAGTGAAAAACGTGTTCCAAATTGTTGTGGTGGTTGTTGTTATTGGAAAATGAAACTATCACCTTAATTACCCTGGAATGACTGTTCTGAACTGGAATTTATATCCCACGTGGCAAATGAACACAGTTTGATAATTCTACTAGATTCAGAAACTAGTCCCCAGAGTCAAAGTTCTGCATTACCAAAGACCACCTTCCTGCAGCTCGTCTTATAAAGCCATCTTCTAAAGAGGTGCCCCTTTGTTTGCATTGTGTGCTATTAAAACAAATCTTGGCTAGGCTGCATTTATAGATACCAGGTTGCCAATGGCATACCAAATGTCCTAGGATCCCCAAAATAATTTTTAGAAAGGACCAAACTCTTGTGAGAGTTCAGGACAAGAACATGGAAACCTCACAAGCTTTGGTGAGGTTTGGATCATTTGTAATGTATCATCTCAATAATGAATTAATTGACTAATTTGGCCCTTGAACCATAATAGTCATGCGCAACAGTTCCTGGCACCCAAAATGATTGTCAACCCATGCCTTAAAAAACTAGTCATGACAAAATACACTGTCATATGTTTTCTTCCCTGACCAAAACAGGAAGTTTTGCCAGAGTTATTTGCATTGAAGTTGGAATCTTTGGGCAGCCTTCAAGAATCCTTTGAACATCCTCAGAAAAAGTCTGCAAATGGTCCTTTAGGCCATGGACAGAGCACCTGTCTGCAATGCTTTTGCTTTATGATCCTACAGACTGGTTCTATGTTCATGCTGCCATGTGCTCTGGAGCACCTTTTAGAATTGAATGCACAACCCTAAAATAATATGAGGTGAGACATGGAGTCTGATGGTACATGTCCATGGGTGTATTGGTGCCATATTTGGAGACAAGTGTCATAGTATCTAAGCATAGATACGATCCATATGCTTTTTTGCACAGATCTGCATATAAATATGTGTGGTGTGTACTACTACCATAGATAAAGCTTTCAGGTCTACCTGAAGCATTTTCTGCTTCTCTCTACATTCCTTGGCTATTTCTCACAAATATCAAACTCTATCACAAAACTCCACATTAAGAACCATTTAATACCTGGGTGGGAACTAATAACTAGTTCCCAATTTTATCAAGTTAGTTGAGATGTTTGATGTTTTGATGTTTAATCAAGGGTGGACTTTCAAGATGCAGGATGCAAATGGAACCTGTAAGCAGATGTCTTTATTATCATTTTTCAGTTCATCCTGTTTTCATAACTGTCCCATGCCATTTGGATAATTTGGTCACATTTCTGGTTCAATTCTTTTTCATACACATTTTCGTTCTCCTTTCCCAAGAGGGAAACTGAACACGGCCTCAATTTATTAATGTCCTTATGAAGAGTTTTGATATCCACGTCAGGAAACTGGGAACTAGCTGCTATTCTCCAGCAGGTAGAGCTATGGAGCTCCCTTCCTTACAGGAATACTATCCTGATTGCTACCGAAACATTTAGGAGCTCAAAACACTTTTGGAGTGGGAAAAAATAGCTCTGCTGAGCTCAAAAGAGAATATTTTGAATTTGAAATGTTTTGCACATCACTACCACCAAGGGTATATTTGGTGAAGTTTACTGCTGCATAATCCTGCATCTCAAACCTTTCCCTTAAGACCCGCCAAGCTGTATGCTCGCCATATTCATATACTGACTTATGAACCTTCAACTTTGCTGCTTCCACAGCACTGCAAAAAACAGCCAAGAATAGGTGGGCTGGGGACATGTCAGGCAAGGCACGATATATGACAGATAGGCTGCATTAAGCGGATGGGTCACCCTTTTACAAGCAATCAAGCAAGTCAGAATAGAAGGTGGCCTGATTAACTGTCTTGTTCCGTGCTAGGAGAGAGAGAGAGACAGAGACAGAGGCAGAGGGAGAGACAGAAGTATATTAAGTGTGTTTGCCTTTTATTCACAGCAGCTCTAGTGCTGTCAAGAAGTCTGAAAGTTTCAGTATATCTATGAACATAGTATGAATGAGGAATGCCCAAGCGAAAAGAAAAGAAAAGAAAAGAAAAGAAAAGGTAGGGGAAGGGAAGGGAAGGGAAGGGAAGGGAAGGGAAGGGAAGGGAAGGGAAGGGAAGGGAAGGGAAGGGAAGGGAAGGGGCTTCAGAAAAGGACCTTGGGAGACAGACTAAGTTAATAAAATTGCATATTCTTCTAGGCTTGAAAATCTCACACAAGCAGCCCTCATTACTTTATTAAAATGGGAGGCATGATGGAAAATGCCTAGCCAGATTATGAGAAACTTTATTACTTATCATTGAGAGCAAATAGTAGCATGAGAAAGATGCTAAAATAAAATAAAATAAAATAAAATAAAATAAAATAAAATAAAATAAAATAAAATAAAACCTCCCTTATTCTAGTGAACAGACTGCCATTTTATGCCTGAAGAAGTGCTCGATTCAATCAATGCTACTTCAAGGAAAAGGATTGGGTCACTGCTGATCCTATTGCTAGCCATACTGGCCTAGATGCAAATAGTCTGACACTATAGGCAGTATCTAGTGTTTCAAAATCCAGCCCTAGGTTTGGTAGCCTAATATACTTTGGATTCAGGATCGTTAGAATTTCCTAAGGATAGTTTTGTCTTTAGTCAATATAACTCAGATGATCCATTGACTAAATCAATAGTAGGCTGATCTTAAATCTATATAAAGCAGACAAAATTTAAAGCAGACAATGAACAGAAAAGGGAATCTTTCTGAAGCGTTCTGAATTTGTTCCTCCAACAAATTCACCATGGCTTCAAGCTTGTGAAACATTAATCGATGATAAACAACAGCAACAACAATTCAAAGAAAAAAAATATAAGAAGGTAAAGAGTTGAGTTATTTCTTTGGGCTCAGTCATGCTGCTCTTTACACTTCATGCTTGCCTATTTTGTTCAGATGTCGTACAACTCTGTGCTTAGCAGAGGGGGGAGATGTGGTGAATGTTGTGATGGGGCTAGTCCACCCAATTTTGCAACAGTCATGTCTGCCTCATGCACATATTTGTAGGCAGTGTTGACTGAAATCCTCAACATTGGGATTCCCTCAGTAAAAAGGAAGTGTTTTTAACACTGTGGTTTAATTTTTCATCTTACTTCTTCAGAAAAGTTCCAAAGTTAACTATCAGAAGAAAACCAGAGATATTCCCAGTGGAAGTGGGAAGAGTTTCTGGTTAAGAATGTACCTGAGTAAGGTTTTTCTCAGGAAGGGACACAATGTGTAAAGATGCCTCTAGCGGGGAGGTCATCTAGATATGAGGTTGCCCTTCAGAATGGCCTGTTGCATTTTGAAAGAGAACTGTTACTGAATGAATGGTTTATTTATTCATTTATATTTGTCACCGCCCATCTCGTTAAAAAGTGACTCTGGATGGTTTACAGAAGAGATAAAATCAATTAAAGTACAATATAAAAACAATCTTCAATAAATAATAAATAAATTACAAGAATGATGGGATTGGCAAATAGTTCAAGGAGTTGCATCAGGGCACCAGCCACCGCCAGGATTGATTAAAACTCTTATTGCTCCATGAAAGTTGCCAGAGCCAGGTCTTAAGTCCTTTCTGGAAAATCAGGAAGGTAGGGGCCCATCGCACCTCTGGGGGAAGAATATTCCAAAGGGTGGGGGCAACGGCATAGAAGGGTCTCCTCCTGGGCCCCACCACTGATATTCTCTCGCTGACAAGGTCCATAACATGTCCTTCCTGCCTGACCAGGTGGGATGGGTTGATGTGATGGGGGTGAGACGGTCCCTCGGGTAACCTGGACCCATGCCATGTAGGGCTTTAAAGGTAATAACCAACACCTTGAATTGGACCCAGAAGCAAACTGGCACCCAATGCAGCTCCCACAGCAAAGGTGTTATATGTGCCATCCATGGCGGCGGTTGCTCGTTGAACTTCTCTGGATTTGCTTATCAACTTTAATGCATTCTTTGTGGCTTATGATATTGCTTTTCCATGAATTGGTATAGAAATGTGGCTGCAGTAATGTTGCCCAAATGCTAATTGATGTTGAAATGGTATGTTCCTTTAACACTGCTGTTTCTCTTTGGGCCTAGTGGCTTTGGAAGGTAACCTAATTCAATTTCATGTAAAATGCAAGCTTAGTGTAAAACAGTGATAACACCAATTTGCCTTCATTTAAGGTAAAACTGCTCTGGGTTAACCTTGTCTTGTCAGAAACTGTTCTTGCACTGTCTGCTAATATAATGAAATTGCTCAAAACTATTAAAGAGATCCTGAAGAAAGAGTCGTGTTTATGATATAGACCCCTGATACAAAAATTTCAGGAAACCAGGAAAGTTAGCTTGATTCTTTCTTGTATGTGTTAGTTGAATGCTGTTGATTTCTGGGGAGAACATTTTGTTGCTCAGTTTGAGGTACAGGACATGCCATTGACAGTCGATTCAGTGAACACAAACACACACACATAAACAAACACACCAAGATAAACAGGATTGGAACTGGTGACTACTTTGATGGAAGATAATAGGAAATCCCAAGGCTATCGGCCAGACTGTGAAGCCCATAAACAAGACACACCTCTCAGAAAAAGGTAGTAGCCAATTTATTTTAATATGGCTGCATTGTTTCCAAGAAAATAGCATGGCCCCATCCAGGCAGTTCAAATGTAGTCAAGCTGAGTGAGTCATTACCTTTGCCAAGGCCCAGAAGGCAACAGAGTGCAGCCAAGTGTGTCTGGATCAGTGAGACCTGGTAGGTATTAGAATGGGAGACCACTGGAAAATATCAAGGCTTTTGACTAGGATGGGAAAGATGGAGGAGGAGGAGGAGGAGGAGGAGGAGGAGGAGGAGGAGGAGGAGGAGAGCAATGGCAAACTGATTTGAATTTTTTGTAAGAGAACAACTCTCCAGTGAAGGCAGCAAGAGCTGAGCTTTATTTAGGAGATATTTTATTTACCTTGCGCTCTTTGACTTTTTGTTCTCTTTTGTTTTGTTTTACCAGCAAGGAAGGTCAGTAAAATCCCATTTCCCCAACCCTCTGGGAAAATATATAAATGATATCAGCATTGCCCAAATGATTTCATATGTCCATATTAAAGTTTTGTGTGTGTGTGTGTTTCTGGTTTTAAATTGTTTGCATATTATTTAGACCACTAGCTGCCCTGAACCCAGTGAGTTAATCAAGTCATTAGACTGAAATGTCCCATTGATGTGATGCGGGTACCTTTAATAGATTCCAAATATTTGAGGGACTTTTATTTATCTATACGCACAGACTCTCTTACATGGTTACAGATGGAGTTAAATATTCAGATCAATTCAGTATGGTGCTTCAAATTGCATATCCAAACCAGCTTGGTTACCCAAGTAGAAGGAGAAGTCAGACTGAAACTTGACAGATATATGGTGGTGGTTATGAACATAGGATAAAACATTCAAAACAGGGAGACTTAACTAAGAAACAATGGAAGGACAACTTAAATTTCCATCAAAGAAGAGCTTTAAAATTGGGGGTGAAGTTATTGGCTTCCTCCTCTGACTCCCTTATTTTTGGCAATTTGTGTAAAAATAGCATACATCTAGAAGTGTCTCTAGGCAACAGGAAGGGTGAGTGTGGAAGCTAGGGGGTTACATAGAATGGAAAAGAAATCAACACTAAAGTCACGGACGTGAACAGATAACAGTGTGAAGCAAACAATGGAAAGGCAGATGGACTTCAACACTGCCTGTTTTCCAAGCAAGCTTCCTAGGTCTATGAAGAAAGAGAACTAGCAAAGTTCACTACCATTAGAACAGTCTTATGGTATTCCTATTATGTTCTGCAGTACACTGTGATATGGTAGCCTTGATAAAGTCATTCAGGATAACTAGAACAACATTATACTCCTCTTCTTTGTCACTGCATTTCTATATTTTTTTTTTCCCCATGTATTTTAGGATTGGTATAATGGCTCCATTCTATTGTGTATTGTTTTATTTCTATGTTTTAAAATTAGTTTTGTATATTTACTGTGGATGTTTTAATCCATACCATGGATATTTTATTGCTATTTTGTGAACCACCAGGAGTCCCTAGCAGATTGTGGCAATATAGAAATTTTATCAATAAATATCTAAATCAAATAGAGAAAAATGTATAAAATAGAAAACTATGGAGACCTTTTCATTTTTATGGAATACTGTGCCTTTTTTATCTGAAACTTTAAATTAGTAATGAAGTTTGAAAATTCAATCTTATAATGGACTATATGGTCTAATTCAGAGTAGCGCCATTTCAAGTTTGGACATCTCCTAAGCCTACCCACCCCAACCCAATCTGTTTAATTTTTGACTAAATATGATGCTTACCCCTGTTTTTAGCAGCAAAGGATCCACATTCAGATGATACAATACCCTTCATTGGACGTTTTGGTCATTATATGCATGAAAGCATATAGTGATAATGTGTTGCAGATGATAACTTGTAAAATATTTTAATAAGCAAATTCTGAATATTTTTTGAAAAACATTCAAATATTCTGTAATATAGAAAAGCAAGGATATTTAAATATTATATGATGTATTTCAAATTGCATTTACAATCTTAGTGCACAGACAATATAGTATTCCCATGAAAATTGTTGGGATTATTCCCATGATAATATTTGACACTACCCTGATAGCCAAAAATGTAAAGGATCTGCAAGCTCTAGTAATAAAAGTCAAGGAACACAGTGAAAAAAGAATGAGAAAACTAGGATTGGAAATGAAAATATCAAAGTAGTGGATAGTTTCTGTATTTAGGCTCAACCACTAACAGTAAAGAAAGAAGCAATCAAGAAATATGCCACAGACTAGTTCTTGGTAGAGCAGCCATGAAGGCCTTGAAAAAGATATTCAGATGCAGTGATGTGTCTATACCTACAAAGATTACAATTGTGCAAGCCAAGATGTTTCCTGTGACAATTTATGGAAGTGAAAGTTGAACCCTGAAGAAACAGGATAGGAAGAGCATTGACACTTCTGAACGTTGGTGTTGGAGGACTCCTGAGAATACCATGGACAGCCAAGAAAACAAACAAATGGATCATCAAACAAATCAACCCAGAGTTCTCATTCGAAGCACAAATGACAGGGCTCAAATTATCCTACTTTGGACAAATTATGCAAAGACCTAGATTTGTGTAGAAAGCCCTTCCTAATTCTGGGAAAGATGGAAGGGAAGAGAAGAAAAGGGCGACCAGCCACAAGGTGGATGAACTCAATCACAATGGCAATGGGTGCACTATTGGAAAACCTGAAAGACCAGATTAGGGACAGATTGTCAAGGAGAAAATCTATTTAAGTGGCCACTAAGGGTTGACAATGACTTGATGGCATATCATCAATCATCCAATGATGACATTAATATTCTAGCTACTAAATAGAAAGTGAGGTTATTCCAGTAATTCATCTTACTATGCAGAAAAGACTTAAGCCATGTTTAAATAAACTTTTGCCAAAATAGTCTGCATTTGTATATGTGTACATTCTAAAATCATTTGCAAGAGACTGACTAGTTGGGAAACTGAAACTGTTGCAGCCCTTTGACCCTACTTTGGAATTGAATACATTACACATATATTGTACAAGATTCAAATGACTTGGTGGCATCAACCTTTATATTAAACACTCATGACCTCTACTGAACTTGACCATCTATGTCTGGAACAAAATCCAAGAATAGTACCAAAGGATTCAGCTAATTTTTGAAAAGAAGTGGGGACTTATTTAATCCCTGAAATTGGCTTGTCATAGGCTTTTGTGATTTCTCAGAATTTTGACCTAAGACCCAGCACATCAGACACTGCCTGTAGATGATGATGTTGATGAAGATGATGAAGAAGATGATGATGATGATGATGATTGGTCACACAGTCAGCCAGATGTTTAGACTGAATTTGGCATTTTTATCCACCTGTTGAGTCCTTCCCAAGGACCTGGCATAGGTAGATGTTGTTGTTTGATGGTGTTAAAGGTATTGTTGCAGGATGTCAGCTGTTCCAAGTAAAGCTTCCTTTTGCAATTGACTGGTGGTGATTTTGTCAATGCTGGTGGTGTTCAAGTGGTGCTCCAGATGTTCTGGGATTGCACCCAAGGCACTTATTACTACTGATACTATCTTTGCTTTCTTTTGCCACAGTCATTCAACTTCTATTTGCAGGTCTTTGTATGTTGTGATTTTCTCCAGTTCTTTCTCTTCTATTCCGCTGTCTCCAGGTATTGCAATGTCCACTATCCAGACTTTTTGGTCTTTCTTATCAACAATTATTAAGTCTGGGGTGTTATGTAGCAGGTTCTTGTCTGTTTGAATTCTAAACTCCCAAAGCACTTTAGCCTTTTCATTTTCTATTACTTTCTCTATTTCGTGTTTCCCACTAGTTCTTGCTTGTAGGCAAATGGTATTTCTGGCAGATATTCCAGTGCACCATTGTTGCTACTTGGTCATGCCACTGTTTGTAGTCAGTCTGTGTGATCTTCCTGCAGCAGCTGACTAGGTGGTCTGCTGTTTCTTCAGCTTCTTTGCAGAGGCGGCATTTTCTGTCTGTTGCTATCATCTCAGTTCTGGCTTTGTATGCATTTGTTCTTAATTTAATTAATTTAATTAATTCTTAATTTGTCTTGTGCAGCCAGAATCAGCCCCTCTGTCTCTTTCTTCAACTTTCCTGCTCTTAACCATTGCCAGGTCTTGTTGTTATCTGCTTTACCTGATAGTTTGTGTGCATATGTGAGTGTGTGTTTGTGTACTGGCCATGTAATACTTTGCCTTGCCATGTCTCCTTTCTATGCTTCATTTGGTTTTGGTTAACTTTCTTATCTAAGATTCACAAAGAGACATGTTAAACTTACCCAGAATAGATTTCTGAGAAGACACAAAAGAAAATGAAAAGAAATAAATTTTTAGGATACTATTTAAAGGGATTAAAGATCAGGATTCTTAAAAGCAAAGGGAAGTAATATAATATAAAGTTGGCTTATTTGATCAAGGTTAAAATGCACGTGCTGTTGTTTCTGGTGATTTTTCTTGTCCAGGACGGAATGATGAGGCTTTAAAGATTTGTTTATAGATAAGAGATAAGATATGGGAAGAAGAGATCCTTTGTTGTATTTTTAGAGAAAGTGTGAAAGGAAAGGAAAGGAATATAAAATTGGTTTATCTGATTAGGTTAAAATATGTATGTTATTATTTCTGGTTAACTCTTAATGGGCTTTTGCTGATTAGGATTGAATGACGAGGCTTTAAAATTTGTTTATAGTTTAAGGATGAGATCTGGGAATAAGAGTCTTTTTGTTACATTATCAGAGAAGGTGATAAATTGTTCGTACGTGTCTTGATGAAAGGGGAAGTCAATTCTCCATTCTATCACTTTTCTTTTTTTTTTTTTTTCCGCACTTCTACTTTCTTCTTTTTATATTTTTCTTAGTTTGTATTAGTTTTTCATCTTTGTATTTGTTCACTTTCATAAAAATATTATTTAAAAAATATAATTTGATTTCAAAGTTGTTTGCCCTATTTTGGAAGCAGTCCGTTAAAAAAATAATTCTGTCTATAGCGTAGCCATACTATAATCACAATGTATAAGAAATAAAGTATGATCTCAGATTATTTTTACTTCATTTTCTACAGCTCTGCCTACATTTTCACCTTTCCCTTAGCAGTGTATGGCCTTAGACTGCACACCAAACATCCTGTGAATCAGGAGCCCTTTGGCACTATTTTAGCCAAAGCTGTCTCTAGGGAAAAGATTCAGATATAAAATATAAAATGAGTAAATGGCAGCAAGTGCAGCTTTGTAAAATGTTAGCAGTGAAACATAAAGGTTGTCAAAGGCCATTGACTTGAAGATTGAGCTTGGTTCCCTGCTATTTAGTTTAGGCCTTTGCTTCTTAAGAATTCTTCTTTCTTTTTATTGCCATGCAATTCACCAAGCACAAATAATTCCCACATAAATTCTTTTCCAGAACAGCAACATAAATACACACATTTTGAAGGAAAACACTTGCCTCATTTTACTTGCTATTCATGCTTCCATAGTTAAAGTGGTGTCAGCAATTCTATTAAGCCCATGCTTTACAGAGTTTACAAAAGCTAGCAAATAAACAACCCAACTCTTTCCAACTTTTGGAAGGATTTGCACAGGGAAGGCCTTGAAGGGATTTGACCAACTGAGCCTCAAAATGATGGGTGCAGGTACTTACAGTATGTTTGTGTTTGTATACGTGTAATAAAACCATAGTAAAAACACGAGGAAAGAAAATGCCTTACTCAAATGGAACTATCTGTTGCCCAACATCATTAAATGCAGCACTCAGGGGCAAAGGAATTAAGAAGTTACAAATGTGATATTTGTCAGTGGGTTTCAAAAACTGGGAAAATACTGGTTGCAACTGTATTTGTTACAACTGTATCTGGAGTTTAATGCAGATGGGCCCCAGATCTAAGTTCTATTTGTTGCCAGCTTTCAACAACCAACAACCTGTAGAACCACCAGAGCTGGGAGATTGTGAACGTGCCTTGGACAATATCAGTCCATTGGAGATGAGTGCATGACTCCTCAAGTTTGTGTTTGCCTTTGGAGTGAGTTCTTCCCTCTCCTTGATCCTTCCTAGCAGTATGTGTACCAGCTTCACATGACCTCAGCACCTGCCTATCACCATGGATCTGGAGTTCAGGCAGATAATGAAGATTCATGCAAGAATCATGCAAGACTGTGAGGCTGCCCACCCAGTCCCCATTCTTCCCCAGCTTCATATATGGTGTAGGGTATTCTTACTGCATTCTGGGAAAGTATATTCCCTCTGCTACATTAATGAGAAGAAGCTGAGTGTACTTGCCACCCCCACATTGGGTAAAATTTAGACTCTCCTTATAGGTTAGACTTACGGTCACTGCATCCAGAACAGGGGTGGACAACATTATGATAGGCAACTCTCAGCCCTCTGAGGTAGACCAAACATGGAAACCAAAGACACACAAGCCATTACTGCTTTTATTATAAGGTTATAGTAATAGAATCTTGCAAGTCTGAATGTGCTTCCCCCCTCAGTCCCTTTATCTTCATGAGAAATAGGGAGGGTCACGTCTGAGATGCAGCTCTTCCTCCTGTTCCTCAGAGTTATTCCTTCTTCCCATTACAGCAACAGCCATAGTTTTCCAGGTGGATGGGTAGGAAAAGCAATGCTATAAATTGGATGGGCTATGTCAGACATATAAGAAGATCCACTGTAAACAGTTTCTCCCTCCCTCTCTCTCTCTTTCTGAAGGTGCTTTGATTTCTTTGTTTCTTTTAACTATGCTCCTCTCATAGAGTACACATTCATTACTTTCTGTCTCCAAATACCAGGAAACCAAGCTACTGATTTTAAATAATTAACTCCAGGGGACAAATATAAGGGATTTGGTCTTCAGGTTGCCCACCCTTGTTTTGGTGGAGCAGTTTAGTTAGGGCACATGCTTTTGAATGATCAGACATCATTTCCTGACAGTGTGAATTATTCCAAAAGTGCATTTTACTTGCAGCTTAAATTGCTTGATAATATCTTCCTCATTCCTCCACATACAAGTGCATGGTTTTATTGGGTAAGGGGCCCCACCTGAATCAGAAACTGTGAAACCCTGTCAACAGATACATTTTTGATAGCCAAACCAGCATCTTAGTCTTCCAGGCAGTGAAGCTATTTTTCTTATTCTTGGATGCACATTGCTGAGAAGTCCAGCTTATTGCCATGACTTTGCAAAAGGAGCAAGTGTGCAACTGTTTCTTTTCAAAGAAAACAGAATCTTTTAAAGGGTCCCGTCTTGGTTCTGAATCCAGTGTTTGTTTCAAGCAGGTGCCAAACTTTCTATTATCCAATTTGTGAAACTCATCATGTTCATCAGGGAGAAGAAAACAGGCATCAAAGACATCTGGAGATGCCGACCACAGTATCTTCAGGGAAATCATGATGTTTGTTTGATTTGTTTATGAAGATGTCAGAACTACCCAGAGTTTTCATTATTCCCTTGATTCTGTTTGTTGTGATGCTGTGAAATGTTTGCCAAGCCTAAGAGAGGCCATTCATTAAATAACTCAGGGCTGATTTCGTAATTCTATTTCTCAGGCAAGCTTTAGCTTCTTACTTTCTTTTTCACACTGCACATGTTTTGATGAGATTAATGTATATTTCCTCAGGATCAAAGTGTGCTTTTTGGTGACTTTGCTTGGCACTCAAATGTATGCAGTTGCCCAGAGCCACTGGGTATCACCATGTTAAACTCAATTAGACAGTTTTCTTGAACAAACATTAAGCAACTCTTTATTTAAAGTGTATGTCTCCATAAACATTTCAGTGCCTAAAGCTCGTAGGAGAAAAAAGAAATGTGTGCTGAATATGAATAAACCTATAAAAGTATAGCTTAAGGGAAGGGATGCTACATAAAATGAGACACACTGGGTACACTTTAATCTTTGCTGGGTTTTATGTGAGGATAGGCATTATGGACCATGCCTTTTGTTCTAATAGGAATAAGTTTAGAAAGCAGATGGAGATTCTGGAAGAGAGAGGGAGAAATTGGATTTTTTCCCCTTTAGACTGGGTTAGCATGAATGATGGTCTAGCAAGCAAATGCAGCTTTCCAATTCGCCATGAAAATTGACCTATCCAGGATGTGGAAATCTCCTCTATCTACATTACTAGTTCAAAGGTCATTCTCAGATAGGAGGCATCATCCTTCTTTTTGCTGGGCTTATGGATTTGATCTTCTGTATCAGAATCCCAACTTTCTTGGTACCTTTGGTGGCCTCCTGCCACACAAAACCAATCTCTGTAGTCCTTTACACTCCTCAGTCCTAATTATTTCACATGAATCTAACTCCAGCTTCTTCTCTAGTTGTTGGAGTTTCTCAGTGTAGTTGAGACAAAAGCAACTACCAACCTTCTCCTATTGCCCAGTGAGTCTTATCTATGGATCAGGAACTCAAATAGTTGTGCCCGTCTACAAAAAATTGAGCAAGTTATCAAACTGTGGAGCAATACTAATTCTTGCATATTACAGCACATTCAGGACCATCATACTGCATTTTTAAATATTTTCATAAACTCAATTTGGTGTCTCTGTTGCATCAGTCATAATAAAATATTGAAAGGTCACTTCTAATATCTAAATTATTCTACTTAAAAGTGCAGGAATGAGAGGAATATAGCAGTTTTTGTCTTTTAAGAAGCAGCTTTAGATGTTCGGAATACATAGAATAGAATATTCTATTTTATGCAGCCCTGATTGATATAGCACATTTGTTTTCTTCCAAGTCACAACCAAGCCAGTTGTAATTGGTGACAAAGAACTCTCTTTTTGATTGGTCCTATTCCCAGGAAGACATTCACCATCATGTTACATTACTAGCCATGCATATAATGAAAGAAAATAATTGCTTTGCTCCAGAAGTCTTTTTACTGACACTGTAACTAAATTAGTGCTATCACTCGTGGATATTGCTCTAGTAAAGCTTTCCAGTCCCATTGTCTCAAGTAACTACAGAGATGAATTCTGATATTGAAAAACATATACTGTATGTATTTAGCAACACAAGGTGGGAAGCTGAACTTCCATTTGGTAGGATTGCAAAATGTTCTTATCTGCTGTACTTTCAAGCTGCATTACTGATGTCTACCAATCAATCCTAAATAATCAACCAACTATTATGCAGAATAAGTCACTTGCGTTATATGGCAGAGATGGCCTTTTGGAGGATGAAGGGAATGATTCACATGTCCTGTCCTGTGCCTTAAAGTAGCCTGTGGGTCTCCAATGAAGTGGAGGAAGGGGACTTTCACTAGGATAATAGTAATGATTAAGAATAATTACCACTCCATTCAATTTCTATTAAAAAAATGGAGAACACCAACAACGTGTATTGAGATTAATCTACTTGGATCCCTAATATGTCAGAAGATAGAAACTACTTGATGTTCTGATTTCTCTGAACGTGATTACTGAATGGTTGATGACTGGTAGAGCTGTGTATTGAAAAGGGTTGTATTTGAAATCAGCTGAAATGGTTTCTCAGATTCCCTTCCTAGGTTTTGTAGGCATGGGATGAATTTGTCCGTTCAAGGAAATTCATATTTATGTTACCTGTTGAGTAGGTGTGTTGAAGAGGTACTCTGTTTCTCTTTTGGATATTCAAAGCATTTTCCATGCTTGTCAGAGTCCCCCACCCCCTTAATTTAAGTGTATATGTACAAGGAATTGTGGATTCTGCTGTGGGTTTATAGTAACACAACAATGCCTCCTGACTACTATATGGATTAAAACTTGGTCGTCCATTTCGTTTCATATTACCTGAATGAATTAACATATCCATGGATTGAAAAAAAGGATAATTAAGTGCGTTTATGTGTAAACAGAGAGAGAAAGAGTGAGAGACAGAGAAAGGAGACAATATAAAGAGAATTAATAGCCCGCACACATATCCATATTTGTTGTTGTTCAGTCGTTAAGTCGTGTCCGACTCTTCGTGACCCCATGAACCATATTGCGCCAGGCCTTCCTGTCCTTCACTGCCTCCCTGCGTTTGCTCAGTTTCATGCTAATTGCTTCAGTGATGCTATCTAACCATCTCATCCTCTCCCGTCCTCTTCTCCTTTTGCCTTCAATCTTTCCCAGCATCAGGGTCTTCTCCAAAGACTCCTCTCTTCGCATTAGGTGACCAAAGTATCTGAGCTTGAGCTTCATTATCAGTCCTTCCAATGAGCAATCAGGGTTGATTTCCTTTAAGGTTGACTGGTTTGACCTCCTAGCAGTCCAGGGGACTCTTAAGAGTCTTCTCCAGCACCACAGTTCAAAGGCATCAATTCTTCGGCGCTCAGCCTTCTTTATGGTCCAGCTCTCACAGCCATACATTACTACTGGAAAAACCATAGCTTTGACTATGCGGATCTTTGTCGGCAAGGTGACGTCTCTGCTTTTTAATATGCTATCTAGGTTTGCCATAGCTTTCCTCCCAAGGAGCAAGCGTCTTTTAATTTCATGGCTGCAGTCTCCGTCTGCGGTGATCTTGGAGCCCAAATAAATGAAGTTTGTTACTGCTCCCATTTCTACCCCTTCTATTTGCCAGGAATTGGTGGGTCCAGATGCCATGATCTTAGTTTTTTTAATGTTGAGTTTCAAGCAAGCTTTCGCACTCTCCTCTTTCACCCTCACTAAGAAGCTCTTTAGTTCTTCTCCACTTTCTGCCATTAGGGTGGTATCGTCTGCATATCTGAGGGTATTGATGATTCTCCCTGCAATCTTAATTCCAGCTTGTGATTCTTCCAGCCCGGCATTTCTCATGATGTACTCTGCATATAGGTTAAATAAGCAGGGTGACAGTATACAGCCTTGTCGTACTCCTTTCCCTATGTTGAACCAATCGGTTGTTCCATGACCGGTTCTAACTGTTGCTTCTTGGCCCGCATACAGATTTCTCAGGAGACAGGTAAGATGGTCTGGTACCCCCATCTCTTTAAGAATTTGCCACAGTTTGTTGTGATCCACACAATCGAAGGCTTTTGCATAGTCAATGAAGCAGAAGTAGATGTTTTTCTGGAACTCTCATGCTTTCTCCATGATCCAGCGAATGTTGGCGATTTGATCTCTAGTTCCTCTGCCTCTTCGAAACCCAGCTTGTACATCTGGTACTTCTCGGTTCATGTATTGCTGAAGCCTAGCTTGTAGGATTTTGAGCATAACCTTGCTAGCATGTGAAATGAGTGCAATTGTGCGATAGTTTGAGCATTCTTTGGCGTTGCCCTTCTTTGGAATTGGAACATAAACTGACCTTTTCCAATCCCATGGCCACTGTTGCGTTTTCCAAACTTGCTGGCATATTGAGTGCAGCACTTTAACACCATCGTCTTTTAGTATTTTAAATAACTCAGCTGGAATACTGTCATCTCCACTAGCTTTGTTGTTAGCAATGCTTCCTAAGGCCCACTTGACTTCACTCTCTAGGATGTCTGGCTCAAGGTCAGTGATCACACCAGCGTGGACATCAGGGACATTAAGATCTTTCTTGTATAGTTCTTCTGTGTATTCTTGCCACCTCTTCTTAATCTCTTCTGCTTCTGTTAGGTCCCTGCCTTTTTTGTCCTTTATCATGCCCATCTTTGCACTAAACGTTCCTTTCATATCTCCAATTTTCTTGAAGAGATCTCTAGTCTTCCCCATTCTATTGTTTTCCTCGATTTCTTTGCACTGTTCATTTAAGAAGGCCTTCTTATCTCTCCTTGCTATTCTCTGGAAATCTGCATTCAGTTGCTTATATCTTTCCCTTTCACCCTTGCTTTTCGCATTCCTTCTTTCCACAGCTATTTGTAAAGCCTCATCAGACAGCCATTTTGCTTTCTTGCATTTCTTTTTCCTTGGGATGGTTTTAGTTGCTGCCTCCTGTACAATATTACGGACCTCCATCCATAGTTCTTCAGGCACTCTGTCTACCAAATCTAATCCTCTAAATCTATTCATCACCTTCACTGTGTACTCATCACAAGGAATATGATCTAAGTCATACCTGAGTGGTCTAGTGGTTTCCCCAAAATTCTTCAATTTAAGCCTAAATTTTGCAGTAAGAAGCTCATGATCTGAGCCACAGTCAGCTCCTGGTCTGGTTTTTGCTGTCTGTATAGAGCTTCTCCATCTTTGGCTGCAAAGTATATAATCAATCTGGTTTCGGTATTGACCATCTGGTGATGTCCATGTGTAGAGTCGTCTCTTGTGTTGTTGGAAAAGAGTGTTTGCTACGACTAGCTTGTTCTCTTGACAGAACTCTATTAGCCTTTGCCCTGCTTCATTTTGTGCTCCAAGGCCAAACTTGCCTGTTATTCCGATTACTCCTTGACTTCCTACTTTAGCATTCCAATCCCCTATGATGAAAAGGACATCTTTTTTTGGTGCTAGTTCTAGAAGGTGTTGTAGGTCTTCATAGAACCGGTCAACTTCAGCTTCTTCGGCGTCAGTGGTTGGGGCATAGACTTGGATTACTGTTATGTTGAATGGTTTGCCTTGGATACGCACTGAGATCATTCTGTCGTTTTTGAGGTTGTACCCCATTACAGCCTTTCCCACTCTCTTATTGACTATGAGTGCAACTCCATTTCTTCTAAGGGTTTCTTGGCCACAGTAGTAGATATAATGGTCACCTGAATTAAATTCACCCATTCCCGTCCATTTCAGTTCGCTGATTCCCAAGATGTCGACGTTCAATCTTGTCATCTCATGTTTGACCACATCCAGCTTGCCTTGGTTCATAGATCTTACATTCCAGGTACCTATACAATATTGTTCTTTACAGCATCGGACCTTCTTTTCGCTTCCAGATACATCCACAGCTGAACGTCCTTTCGGCTTTGGCCCAGCCGCTTCACTCTTTCTGGAGCTACTTGGAAATGTCCTCCGCTCTTCCCCAGTAGCATATTGGACACCTTCCGACCTGAGGGGCTCATCTTCCGGCGTCATATCTTTTAGCCTTCTAACATTGTCCATGGGGTCTTCTTGGCAAGGATCCTGGAGTGGGTTGCCATTTCCTTCTCCAGTGGACCACATTTTGTCAGAACTCTCTGTCATGACCTGTCCGTCTTGGGTGGCCCTGCACGGTATAGCTCATGGCTTCACTGAGTTACGCAAGCCCCTTCGCCACGACAAGGCAGTGATCCATGAAGGGGATATCCATATTTAGGTGTGTGTTTAAATGCAATTTTGCTGGGCTTTTCAGAAAAGCAGTTTTATTCTTAGTCTAAGAATAAGTCTAACAATTTGGTCTACAATGGGACAAAAAGCTGATCTTACCACTCATCTCCTCCTCCTTAAAATAGACTGAAATCCTGGTGGATTCTGCTTGAAGTGGTGCTTTATTAGATCTCTGTGACCCACCATACCAAATACCAAAATATCTATCAGAAACAAGGATTTATATATTATTATATGATACTATGTTATATTTACACACACAAATATATATATACACACACATTGAGGTAAAACACCAATGTTTTTCGGTGAATGTTGAAGTCAATTAAAAGAAAAATGAAGTTGAAAGAATTTCATTGGTCTGCTCAAAATGAAAAATATACATAATAGAATAGAAACAAAATGAAATATTAATATCAAGACCTCAGCTTTAAGCTGTGGGTGATGAAAAAGTTGTCTTCCGTTGCTCTTACAAATACTATGCATGATTGGTGAATGATGTTTATTCTGGCTCCTGTTGCCAGCATTTATTTTGGTAGTGCATTTTACAAATGTAAGATCTTAAAATATTTTCGTATAGTGAAAGAAAAAATTCCAACAGACCTGTTCCAAGTAGTAGCAAATCCCTTGTAACGCAAGCAATAGGAGACTTCTCACTTCAAATCCGATGTGTTAAATAAGAAAGAATTGCTGAAATATGCAAGCAAAAACATTTAATATAATCTGTGAACATTTCTTGGGCACATACTTTGGGAAAAAAATAAAAAAATAAAACCCTTCCTCTGTTCCACCTACTATGTATTCTTTGAAGCATATTGCCTTTGGATATGGGGCTTCCCTTCATATGACATCCCTTTAGATGAGACTGAAATAAATAAATAGAGACTGAAATAAAATGGCAAAGAATCCCTGAGGTTGAACTTGTCTCTTGGTCACCACTTGAACATGTTGATACATCTTCTTGGCAATCGGTATGGGATGGATAGAGATTAGACAGACAGACAGATGATAGATGGAGAGATAATTTCCCTCAGTCTAATCCACATTCTGCATTTCATGCTGGTTTTCATCCTATGCCTTGTTGTACAGAATATCTGAGCAGTGCACAACATAAAAAAGTAGGTGAAATATTAACTATAATAAAAGAAAAATACATAGAACCGAAAAACAACATATTGTATAATTCAAAATTGGAAAGTAATGTGGTGCAATGGTCAAGCTTTGGTCTAACACTGGAAATCTTCAGCCATGGAAATTCATTTGGTGAGTTCACACTAGCCACTTGCTCACAGACCAACATACCTCTCAGGATTGCTATTGTGGCATAAAATGAAGGATAATTGTCATTTAAACCACCTTTTCCTCTTGGAGAAAAGGAATAATAATAATAATAATAATAATAATAATAATAATAATAATAATAATCCCAAAACATCTGGAGCACCACCTGAAGACCATCAGCATTGACAAAATCACCATCAGTCAATCACAAAAGGCAGCTTTCTTGGAACAGCTCACATCCTGCGACAATACCTCTAGTGCCATCAAAGAACAACATCTGCCTATCCCAAGTCCTTGGGAAGGACTTGATGGGTGGATAAAAGTGCCAAATCCAGTCTAAATATCCGGCTGACTGTGCAACCAACCATAATAATATCTTGAGTAATGCCATAGAACCAACATGAGATGTCAAATGCCAAGTTGAACAGAAATGTCTTCAGCAAATTCCTGATTTGTAATAAAATTATTGGAAGTTGTTGCAGAGAGGGCACTGCAATAAAACAGTAGGTCTGTCCAAAAGCTACTATTCTGGGAGGAACATTATAGAATATTCTATTGACCCTCTGAAAAATGGTGACCTGACCATCAGGTTACCCAAGTCTAGATTCAGTTTATTGGTCCCCATATCTCCTGCCTAGGACTTGCAGGGCATCTTCTGAGTCAAATGGGACAGCAAAGCAAAGGTTGCATCTCTGAAGACATTGTGTTACAGGACTTCTGAGGACTATTCTCTGTAGCTTCCTATTAAACATGAAATAGCATTAGAATTAAAATGTACCTTGTAGAATTTCTTGGCACAGTGATAAAGGAATTGAATCATAATCTCTTCATCCTATCAGTAGAAACAAAATATTGTACACTCAACTTACAAAAGTTATCCGGCAAGAGAACATGTTAATGGTGTGGAACATTGCTAAGTAATCTTTTCCTCTCCCAATAGACATCAGTTGTGAAATCTGAATCTAGGCCAAAATGGGTCTAGAATATATTATACAAAATACTGTAGTTCTGCTTCCCTTTAAAGTACTGTTGAGGCAGGAAAAAAAAGGGGGGGTGTTCTGCTCATGTTTCCAAGTAATGGGCATTACTGTGTATTCTAATCTATGAGTTCTCCTACATGATATGCTATGACATTAATTTGCTTTATTATCTGCAGTTCTCCTGAATAAGGTACAAAATTTAGGGGATGGGGTTACTTTACAGCAATTATGTTAACAACTTATTTCAATAAGTGACCATAAGTCAACATGATCTCCAGCTGTAAGTACTGAAAGATCCTCCAGTAGTGAGGACGCTATTGATGTCTCCAAGTCTTTGGGGGCAGAACATTTTAACTGTTCCTCTCATCTCATTCCTACTGGGGAGACTGTTGCTTTAAGCTCCAATTTTGCAAATAAATGATCTGACCATGCATGACAAAAAGGCCATTCTCTCTCATAACTGGAACAAATCCCAGGTTAAGTGTGAATCCTCCATTTTGTGTGGTCTCTGTAGCAAATAGGCACATCTCTATTGTATATGTGTTTCCCAAACAGGCTGCAGGATCACCTAGATTCACTTCCAAAACTTAGAGTCATTTGGAGAGACGTCCTGGTGGGCATGATAGAGAACAGCTAATGTTCTTTTCTCCTTCAGTATTCCAGAATAAGGTGATGCTGCGAGTATGGGTTGGCAAAGCTGAGTGAGGAAATAACCTTAATTTGTCAGCTCAGGTTTTGGCAATGCAACTGGGTCATTTATCCTTAGGCCATGGGAAATGGAAGTAGCCTGGGTTGCTCTTCTTGAAACATCCATGATTAGGTGGGTGAAAGAAGAGCACCACACGGGGGGGGGGGGGTATCAATTCTTCCTAGGTGACCATTATTCATGCAGATAACGCTGTTCCTGTGCACCTAAACTGCAGTTATAGGAAGGTCCTCATCCTTTTTCCCACCTTACCAGTCAAGGCATGTAAGTGTACAAAAACTGCATCCTCAGGTGGCTAAGTGCCTTACAAACAAGCCAAAATATTGACAAAGCTTTCCCCTTTTTAATTCCAGTTTGCAACCAAGTCAAGTCAAATTTCTTTATTTCCCTTGTCAATCCACAAACCAGTTTGCAAACACTGCTAACTTAAACTGGGGCTCCTCACTCTACTGGTGGACTCCAACACAGGGAATATTGCATGATTGTCACTTAGAGGGCTTAGAGGACTCACTCACAGTAGGGCTGTCATACTGACTCAGTCTCATCAAGCTGTTTCCCATCTCCTTCCTGATTTTTAATACCTTACTATTCTTTGTTCAAATAAAAATACTGTACATATTTCAAGGCATACTGTATCTCAGTAGACTATTCGGTATTAATTTTCCATTAAGGTTTCCCACTCCCTCTTTTTTCCTCTTTGATAGGGTTGGTTTCTGACTTTTCAGTCTTATAGTATAAGGGTATAAAGCGATAATATAATTTATTCAGCATAATTCTTCAAAAGTGTCTGCATGATCTATATTAGCTTATTAGCAAACCTAACTGAAGTGGATTTTTCAATAAAACTTAAAAAAAAAAAGTACGACCAAATTTGAATTCTGCTATTAATTATAGATGCTTTTAATGGGATTCACATCTTGCACAGCTGTAAAACTAGCTGTATTGGATTCTGTTAGCAAATACACACTGACATAGTTCATTTCTACTGCCTATATCTGAGAATGCTAATTTTCTTTATGCTGGAATAAGCTCTGATATTTCTTGAAAGATATCAGTTGGGAATAACAATGCTAGAAGTTCTTAGAAAGGTATATTTAAAACTAACACCAGCAAGATTAGATTCAAACTTGTAATTAGAAATGACACATTCAAAATTTTATGCCTCTTATAGTTTGGAGAAAAAGATTCCTCAACTGATAGAGGTGGCAACTCCTAAAGTTCTGTAAACACTTTCCAAATGTTTGACACACCACACACATACACACACACACACATTAATGCTCATGAAAATTAGGGCCAACTAATATGCCATGGCAGTTTCAACTGATTTGGGAATACGCATGGCATGGTTTCAAGTAAAGCAACATTGCTCCTCCCTTGTGTCAAAATTTTGTCCAAAGAATTCACTTTCATTTATTATCTCTCTATCTCATATAATATAGACAGGGGGAAAGATTTCTCTTCTTTGCACCTGCAAATGTATTCAAACGTGCAGCAGGAACTCCCCAACGATGCCTGGAACACGGCTGACTTGAACGTAATAAAATGATTTAAATCAAGGAATGGGTAAAGTCATTTTACTTGATCCTCTAAAATATATCAAAGATTTTGGGCATAAAAAGATTTATCTATTAATCATGACTTTAAACTTGATATCCTTAATTATACTTCTAATCCACCTAAAGACAAATGTCTTTGGCAGATAACCAATTTTCTGGAAACTTTGAAACGTTTCTAAAGCATTTAAAATAGGAAAAAAAAAAACCCAATAACATTCAGCAAAATTCATTCATTCATTTATCAGACTGGTAATGCCACCCAACTCCAGAGAGATTCTGGGCAGTGTACAATGCTCAAAACTAATTAATAACAACAACAAAAAGAAGAATAAAGTGAAAAATCTAGAAAGAGTAAAACTAACATCCTGTCGTCATTCCCATATGAATCTCTGATGGGATATTGTTCCACAGGGCAGGCACCACAGCACAGACGTCTTACTTCCTAGGTTCCATCAAGTGGCACTGTATAAATGATGGGAGCCAAAGCATGCCAACACTGTTGGATTGAACAGGATGGGCAGACACTACAGAAGACAGATGGACTCTCAGTTAGCCATGCCAGGAGTGAAGAATTCAATCAATTTGAGAACAGATCTATAGAAATACCTTGAGGAAGATTCCTGTACTGAAAAATAAAACAGTACCATACTGCCAAATGTACTTTTTTTTTGGTAGATTTTTATCCCGCCTTTATTATTTTTTATAAATAACTCAAGGTGGCGAACATACCTAATACTCCTTCTTCCTCCTATTTTCCCCACAACAACCCTGTGAGGTGTGTTGGGCTGAGAGAGAGGGCCTGGCCCAAAGTCCCCCAGCCAGCTTTCCTGCCTAAGGTGGGACTAGAACTCACCGTCTCCTGGTTTCTAGACTGGTGCCTTCACTACAAATTCCGTAAGTGTGGACCCCAACAACTAGAAACCTTCCCCTATAACTACCTGTCTTCCTTTCCTTGGCAGAAGTTCCTAAAGATTAACTAAGAGTTGGGCATACTAGAATAGGCACATGTCTTTCATTATTCCAGGCATTGCTCCAAGCTATCTCTTCCTACAATTTATAGTACTATAATATTGCTAATACATCACTTGATTTAGTAACAACCACCCTATCTGCATGTTGAGATCATTGGCAGAGCTTTCCTTTGGAGGAGAGTTGATGTGAAGCAGGTAGTGATGTGAAAGAGATTCTTTTAATGGTTAAGTCTCAGGAAGAGAAATATTGTTCACATGGCCTGTTTTCTGTTCCTTCCTTTTCCTCCTCTTCCTTCTTGCATAGAATGGATATGCAGGTTTTATTGAACAGGAAAATACAATCATTTGGGAAGTTCATCTTTGATACCTAAAGGCTCCTTGTTCCTTTGGAGAGAGGAGTAAGAAAGAGGAATGGGGCCTGTATACATCAGTTGCAGGGAAGGTACACCAATTGCAAATGGGGGTTTACATCATTTGTAGTATTTGTACTACATTTGTATAAAAGAGGAATTTCAGCAGATGCAATATTTCTCACCTATCCAAAGCTACCCTCATTGGATCATGTCCCCTAAAGCATGCATTCCTAGGTTTATTGGAAAGCTTGCAATTTCTATCTCCTTCTAGCAATTGCAGATCAGTCTAAAAATTGAGTAGGGCATGACATAATACAGAAGGAGATTACAGATACGGAAAGCAAGCAATCTGGAGAAGTATTGTGTAGGTTGGCAGAGAGCGGATTAAAATAGATTTTTAAAAAGCTCAGGCTGACTTTATCATTTTGCAATGGTAATAAATTCCAGTGTCTAGCTACTGACATTTATCAAAGACTAACCAATATGTTATGGTACAAATGTTCATGAGCTGAAGCCTATTCTAGTAAAAAGACATCATTCAGTCAGAACCCCAGAGAGCTTTGTTCTCACTAATATTTTTTGTTGTTGTTGTTTCTCCCCTTGTAAATGTTTGCTTTAAATATCTATCTATATCTTACAATTCTCTGAGAAGAGATTATAGTGATATGAATGTGGACCCCAGGGATCATACCATCTTCCATGTTCTGACAAAGCAAACAAGGAAATAACCAGCCTCCAATCTGATGACCTGAAAGAGGTCATTGTTTCTGCAGCCTAAACGAATGGGACAGTTGGTGTGATGATAATGATAATGATGAGGATGAGGATGATGAGGATAAGGATGTTTTGTTCCAGTGCGTCTGAGATCATTGTGTAAACTTGCCATGGAGCCTTTAGTCATTGCTAGACCTCTCTGTGTTCAACCATTTCATAATGCTGTTGAAAAGAGGAAAAAGTTGATTTGAAGGCAATAGGGAAGAACAGAAAAAATCTCCAATTTCAGTACTTTTCTTGGCAGTGTAACTAAAGATGAGAACAGTTCAAAACTTTTCTTCCGGTTGCCAGGGGCACTTTGTCTTCTAAAATATTTTATTAATGTATTATTTATAGACATTTGGAAAGAGTACTAAAATGGCTTCGGTTCTTTCTCAGATAGGATGTCTTTCACGATTACAGCAGGAGCTCTTCAATACTGAAAAGTTTTTTTTATGCATCCGTTTCAAAGTGTCACTTTACATTTTTTCCAAATAAATGTGGCAAATGTTTTACAGCAACATGACACAACGCAGAAGGTCAGAACTATGCAACAAGCTTTCCACTTCTTCTTCTTCTTCTTCTTCTTCTTCTTCTTCTTCTTCTTCTTCTTCTTCTTCTTCTTCTTCTTCTTCTTCTTCTTCTTCTTCTTCTTCTTCTTCTTCTTCTTCTTCTTCTTCTTCTTCTCCAAACAAAATGCACTTTGGAGCAATTAAATTTTTCATTAAATCTCTGCCACAAGAAAAAACACAAAGAGCATTGAGAAGAATTCACCCAAGATTGAATGGGATGGGGGAGGGAGGGAGCGGGGGAGGGAGAGAGAGAGAGAGATCACAAGCTAACTATCCAGAAATGTGTTAAATGATGCACTTTTCAACCATAGGATCGGATATAGCAAATGATATCAAATGAGAGGAGTGTTTCCAGCAAAATTAGGGAAGGAGTTCATTGAGGAAGATCTGTTTCCCAGTGATATGGGACAGCTCATACTAGCTGCACATAATTTAAAAATTTGACAAAATGGCTGAGAATTCCCAGATGACTTCCCATAGTTAAAAGGTATGGTGCTATTTTAATCTTTTAAAGTGATGGTGTGATTGTTATGAGCTATTGTGCTTATAATAATGCCAGAAGTATGTCAGGTTCTTTGAAGAGCAGAGGTCTCCCTTCTGGTACATCATGGACTGCCCAGGTTTCTTTCCACATCCTTAAGCTTTTGCCATTGTTTTCTTTGGAAGTCCCTGGGGTAAAATCACCCTGCACTGATTATCCTTAGATAAAGCAATACTCTCTCAGTCCCCCTGCTTGAGGCATTGCAATAAAAGTCTGTTAATCTTAAAGTACCATTTTAAGGATTGCAAAGGTAAAATATGGGTGCAGGTCTTGGGTTACACAAAAATGTCCATTATCATAATAATTCTCTTTTCTTATCGTACATGGGTTAACAAAGAGAATGGAAAAAATATAACTGAAACTCTACAGATTTTCTTCTCTTTTTGCTTTTAACATTCCTACTAAGATGTCATTTATGAAAACATACAGGTTTCTTTCTGGATGGACAGAAAAGATCGTATTTTTTTTTTTAAGTGCTGTTGATTTTAACCAAATGCCTATTATGATGACTAGAAGAGAGTGTCTGCAGAAGGCACCATGGAAAGTACAATAATCTTGCAAGAATGAAGTTTAATATCTCTTTGAACACTCTGGCCATTGTGACAAATTTCAGTCTTTTACCCTCAATTCTGATTTTTTGTTGTTGTAAAGATCAAGGTTCAAGTTGGATTTGTCACTCTCACTTTTTTTTTTTTTTTAACTTTCAAGCTCAGCAACTTATGTCCATGCAATTTTCTGGCCAATAATGTTTGGCCTGGTTTGCCCTGATTTCTCCCATGATGTTCTTTTGACTCCATCTTATCTACAGTCTTTTGGTGGTCTCTCATCAAAATACTAACTAGGTTGACCTTCCTTAGCTTTTCAGGACCAAACACAACTTGAATGAGATGTTACCTAAGTTTTATGTAAGAAAATTGGCCAACTAATAAACAATGTTATGTATTTATTTACTTGAGTTACACATCACTTCTCTGTTCACAGTGAAACCTCAATGCATCCTACACTTTGTTATCTGAATGGTGGAGAATACTGACAGTAAATCTAGGCAAGAAGTGTTGAGCTTCCTTTTATTGACATTTTTTTTCATTTACTGAACTCATGTTGAGTATCCATGTATTTGGTTGTATGGAACAATCAAACACTGGGTTTGGATGGACTTGGTGGAAGCACCACTGGTGTTGATTTTCCCTCCCTTCATCCACATGCCAGCTGTTATATCTCAAGATTCTGGAACTAGTTCTGGAGTGGAGAACAAGCCTAAATTGAAAATAAACCGGCATGAGGGAGACACACAAAAACACACAAACAGTTCCTCTAGGTGCCTGGTGTGGGTCTTCCGGGCTGTGTGGCCGTGGTCTTGAAGTTTTGTTTCCTAATGTTTCGCCAGCACCTGTGACCGGCATCTTCAGAGTGCAGGAGCACAGACAGGAGCAGTTCTCTCTGTGCCCAGGGTGATGTGACCCTTTTGTGGGTATTATACCGCATACCATGCAGTTGCGGGTGTAAGGTTTGCCCCGTTCGACAGAGAAACTCTCGTGACACGTGTGGTTCACAAAAGAGGTTTACTCATGCATAACGTAGCAGTCACAAGCAAAGCCAGGACTGGCTTGGTACAATTGCATCACTTGTTATATTCCCCCTTTCCCGCGCTTTTTCCCGCCCCGCAATCGCGTTACCGCTGCGGATTATCGGCCCCCCAATAATCCCTCTTGATTGTCCATGATGGCAGGTTCGGTCAGGGTCCATTGTCCTTGATTGACAGTCCCCCTCTGGCTGGGGTTGGTCCCCCCCCCGTTACGTGCAAGCCCGCGGGTTCTGTGCTGCGTTGCGATCTTGTTTCGCTGCCTGCGGCCCCGTTCATTGTTGGCTCGCGCCGTTATCAGTTTATAGTTAAAAGCTTCCGCTGCGGTTTTCCTGTTTGGCTGGGCGCAGGTGGCCCGTTAATTAGCGGCGCTTTCAGTTCCTCTTTTCCCCGCTAGCTACCGCCGGTGGAGTTCCAGTGGTCTGGCTGCGAGCTTCCCCGAAGCCCCGTGCTGACCGAACCTGACAGCGGGCAAGTATACATCGGGACCACAAAACGCAGCATCCATACCAGGATAAAAGAACACGAAAGGCACTGCAGACTACAGCAACCAGAAAAATCTGCGGTAGCTGAACATGCTCTCAAGCACACTGGACACAAAATCCTATTTGAAAAGATAGAGATACTGGACAACACCAACAGCCACTATACCAGGCTATACCGGAAGCCATTGAGATTCACAAACACCAGCACAGTTTCAGTAAAAAAGAGGAGAGTCTAAAAATCAACAAAACCTGGCTACTAATCCTGAAAAATACAGCCTGCAAAAGGTCAACGAACTCAGCTCAACCACCAGGACATGTGAACAGTTCACACAATGAACTTGCTAATCACCCCCAGCAGTCCCTCGTTAACAATTCAGTAGAAGAAAAAACCCTGCCTAATCCCCAGGAAGATACACACAGATGTGACACCAAAACAAGCAGCCACTCAGTAACCCAACCCCACCCACACACCCCCAATCGCCCCCTTCCCCCCCCCAGATCTCTATAAATACCCACAAAAGGGTCACATCACCCTGGGCACAGAGAGAACTGCTCCTGTCTGTGCTCCTGCACTCTGAAGATGACGGTCACGGGTGCTGGCGAAACGTTAGGAAACAAAACTTCAAGACCACGGCCACACAGCCCGGAAGACCCACACCAGCCATCGTATGCCGGCCGTGAAAGCCTTCGACAATACAGTTCCTCTAGGCTTCACCAAAAAATCCTAAGACAGCATCTAGAAGCTAAAATCTAGCCACACATGGAACTATGATTTGGAGAATAAACCCTCCTTCTTGACAGCCAGATTTCAGTAACCCAATAAGGCAGCAAAAGGCTTATGTTTTAAAGTTGTGAATTTTTAGCCCAAATATACTTTCTTTCATGGTCCTTCAGTGAAGGGCAATACCCTAATGTTCCTGGAAATTTAGTATCCAGGAATCTACCCATCTCCCAGAAATCAGGTAAGCCACTTAAACAGAAACCATACATGGTGACCTCCAACTCCATTGCAAGTGTATATTCCAGAATCTATGATTCCTGAGAGCGGCTTGTTGAATGCTGACCATGAAGTACAATTGAGAATTAATCATATTTTCAGAATTACTCAATCTGCCAAGTAGGTGATCAAAAATGTGTTTACTGCATAAAACTTCACTAGTGTATGTATAAATGGCATTTGAAAGCTCAATGAATTCTACTTAATCCCTAGAAGAGGCAGAAAATGGATATCAATCAAAGCTGCACAATACATAGCACAATATGCTAGCACAATATGAATCAGACTTATATGGCCTCTTTTGAAAAAAAGAAAAGCTATTCTTCTATCAAATATATTGCAATGATGTCTTCTTACAGTTATCACAAACATCACCTTGGTTTTAAACAAAAGAAAAACGAGAGCCATCGGGATGATGCATACTCAGAAGTAAGGTCCCACTCCATCCAAAGAAACTCACTCCAAAATCAGGGTACATAGGACCCTGCTTTAGCAGTTTCATTTCTAAGTGACCATTCTATTTTATTGAAAGCCATAATTCAAGAAATGAAGAATTCCCAACTAGCATAACAATAAGTTATATCAACATTACACAAGCTGTTTTGTTGTTGTTGTTGTTTTAAAAAAAAGATCAGAAAAGTCCTTGGAGGCATTAGTGGTTATTAATCATTAGGACTATCTATCCCATCCAAACCAGAGGCACTCTGCCTTTCTGTTCCATCTTGTTTCAAAAAATGAAAAAGAAAAAAAGGAAAGCACTGCCTAGAATGTTACATATCTAGAATATTTAGATTATGTATAGCAGAATGTTGGATAAAGAAGATACTAGCCTGATGCAACAGAATTTGTCACACCTAAAAATGGGTGTCCTAGATTGTCCAAACACCATTGGAGATCAGTACACATAAATTTCACTTGCCCCAACTATAAAAGACTCTGTGATACGTGGGGCATTATATACTCTTTAACCATCAGATGAGTTTTACATGCTTTTGAACATGAGTTATCAGATGGATAGATTGTATTAGAAGTTTCACACTGAATTTGGGGGAAAAAATGCATCTGGTATGTAGCTAATAACTTGGGTCTTTAGACTGCATCAACCCAATGTGGATTATTTAGAGGGGCTCCTGAATCATTCCCTCACCTAAGGAAAAGTTCACCAAAGTCTTTCAGTTCTGATTGTCTTACCAACAGGCTATCTTCTTCCTCTCACTTTTAAGACGATCATCACTGATGAGATTTGCAATCTAATCAATCTTTCAGTTTGAGAATTGAAGGGAGAAAACAGGGAGAAAACTGATTCCACCTGTTTATGTGTCCTGGGAAACAAGAATTTTTATTAGAGAGCAAGTTGCTAGCGGGGGTCACAAACATACAGTAAAATCTCCAAAAAAAATAAAAAATTAAAGGCATTTGTATTAATATATATATATGCACTAACAATTAGGATTTATTCATCAAATCTACAAACATGCCTTCATTATCTTGCTTTTTCCCTTATCAATACCCAAATGGTTTCCCACCAGCCTCATCCAATTTTTCATCCCTGCAACTTGCTAATTTATCACACACACATTCCTTCTCATGAGCATCCTGTGATAAACAGGATATAAATTCTTCCTACTATAAAGAGATTATTCATAGGGCAAGTTGGATTCACTTAAACATTAAATGGCACTGCTCTGCCTCACTCACAACTCACTTTTATCAACAGCATGATGAAAATGCGTATATGTTTATTCCACCTCAATAGAAGGATAAATATATTCCTATAGGCAGAACTGGCATGAGCAGAAGGCCAGATCTGAAAGTGGGGAGGCAGAGTAGGGAGAGAATCCTTATAAGCATTGCCTTGCAGTATTCCAATACCTGCTATATTATGTCGGTTTTCCTTCAGCATAAGGCTTATGTGATTTCAAGGGTGACAGACTTTCAGGACAAGCTGAAATGAGGTAGGGATGAAATTTCATCCTCCCTTTAGATTCCGCTCCAGTTCCAGTAAATGACCACCACAAGAAAAGTGGTCCATTGTCTGACATCCCTTTAACTAGAGACGTTTATGCCATTATGCTTATGCCAACTAGAATTTGAATGCCACTAATCCAACTGGGTGGACCATTAAATGCAGGGCTGCATCTGCTGATGGGCTCTGTCTGGAGGTGCCTCCCACCAATAATGCTGAGAGGATTGTTTAATTCCTTTCCATGTTCCTTAATGGAGAATGCTTGCCCAAATGATTTACCCTCATCCAAATATCTATTTCATCCTTGGGGATCCTTGGTCCTTGCCTCAGTAGATAACTCAGTACTCCATCCAACTCATCTTCCAAATAGAAGCCAGTCATTTCTAACTTGGAGAGGTGGGGAAGAGACCCCAAAAGATTCCCCCACAGTTTTTCTGCACTACACTCCTTGAGAGAAAAGCATTGTCCCCAAACATCACAAACATAAATATGACAACAGCATGAAGTTACTAAGTTATCTATTGCTGGGGATGGAAAACTGGCAGGAAAAAGTGTTTAAAAGGGCAAATATGAATAAAGAGAAACAATTACCAGAAAACTGAAGTAACGTACTCTTCTCAATAGGCACATGTCAATACATTTTCAAATCCTTGTGTGCTACCATGACATGTTTCACATAACAATGAAGCCATTCTTCACAGAACACACACCGTTGCGTGTCTGTGAAACAGGTTCTATTGGCCAGGTTTCAATTGTGGTGCTTCCTTTCAAATGCAAAATACTTCTATGTTATTGACAAGAAAAGTGATAATCGTGAGGTGTCAAGCTGGACTTGGAGAAAACCTTGCTTTTACCTTACTTACTTATCTGAAATATTTTCTGTGATATTTGTATTGCTTGATGCCTATTTGACTTTGCTTATCCAGTCTCAGATTTGTTTTACAAGGAAAGCAGGATCCATAATCTTAAAATTAATAATGCATAATTAAATAGGTCAGCTGTCTCAGTTTAGAATAGCTCCATTGCAGTCTAGCTGGAAGTTGGTCATCAGATGAAAGCATGGTTCAGGAGACTTGTCTTGTCTGATACATATAAACTGAAAATACTTTTTTTTTTTTTTCAAATAGTCACACTACTGATGAAAAGCATAAAAGCATTTTTTAAAAAATCAGTGGGAATATTTGTAATTAGGAATGCAAACACACATTTTCCAGCAAGATTTGAGATTGTAGTTTTAAGAATAGTTTGGAAACAAGGGGGGGAAAAAATGAAAGCATATGCAGCCTTTCAAGTTTACCCCACAAAGAAATTCTGACTGACTAATGTTGGTTAATTACAGAAGTCATTATTTATGGAGATATACTTCGTAAAAGATGAGTTAGGGCACCATTCAACTAGATGACACAAATCACAGGCTTCCAATTTGCAGGAAGGCTTGTTATGGTGATGCCTATTAATTTTCTTGTTGTATTCTACACTGTTTTTTTTTAAACTTGTTTAAAGATTCTCATATGAAAATGACATGAAAACCTTAATGATAAGTGGAGGTGGGTGAATAGGAATTACTGATGGAGAAGAAACTACACTTGACTATACCCAAGGAATCCAAGCATACACAGCAAGCCTTTAAGTCTATAACTATGAAGAAAAATAATGAAAATATAACTGTAGATTTTATCTGAAGTTATTTACGCAAGCTAATTTTATTTGGTCTGTAGGCAGTAACCTGATCATACAAGCTCTTCTGGTTTATGTAGCTACTCTAAAACAGAAACAGAAGTATGCAAGTTGATGATCCAAGCTCTCTTCAAGGATGGAGAAGGAACTTCCCCCTTCATTTGTTGACCACACAGATGAGGATGGGCATAGAAAAGCTGCAGTCATCCTGAAGGTTATGCCTTGTGCAAGAAGAAACATTTGTGTGGGTAACAAAATTTTCTTGCTTCCATGAAATGATACAGGATTTTCTGGGGCATAGAAGACATCTTCAAGCACAATGTCTCAATGTCCTTGAGATCAGGGCAAGAGAACTGTACATCAGGGCTGATGGCACCAACACTGTGCCTTGTGTATGTGAGGCTCCTTCATGGTATAATACAAGAAGGGGTTACTGAAACAGTGGGATTGAATGGGGAATTTTAGGATTTGTAGCTTGAAATGCAAGAAGATGTATGGAACTGTGTGCATTACCTCTTGAAAGCTACATCCAAGAAGGCTATCAGTCTTACAGGTATTCTCTGCATGCACATAAGGATCCAAAAAAGGACAGACAAGCTTCATAGTAAATGTGGATATATAGATTCAAGGAAGAGTGGGAACAAGTGTAGGGTAAGAAGCCCCTGAATATATATGTGAAGGCTTCTGATCTTCAAGGTACATAGAAAAACTAGTATTAGTTTAAGAGTTAGTGATTCAGAAGGCATATCAGAATGTCAAAAATTGGCATTGTTTCCTCATTTAAAGCATAATAATAAATCCTACAAATCTTCCAAAATGTGTAGGTAGGGGCATGAACATTAACTCCTGGCAACTGCATGGACAAGCCCATGCAATTTTCTTGGCAAGATGTTTGGAAGTGGTTTGCCATTGCCTTCTTCTTCCTGGGACTGAGAGAGAGGGACTGGCCCCACATCCTGTAACTGGCCTCAAGGCTAAGGCAGGACTAGAAACTCAGTTTCCCAGTTATAAGCCCAGGACCTTTAACCACTACACCAACTGGATCTCAGGGGCTTGATACAGAACAGGTTAAAAGGGCATCCCTACGCTACAGTTGGGTACGTGTTGTTCTTTTCCCTTTCAGGAGGATTGTGTGAGATGATTCTTGTGGAGCAATGAAGCCCAGCTATTCCTCCTATTAGAAGTGGAAACAAACATTCACTCCACCATCACCCCACCCCACTCGTATATGTTCATGCCTTATACTGATCCACTTGAGATGATGGGGTCAAGGCCAACTTTTGATCCTGACAACTTCCACATACTGTGACCAGCAGGGCACAACAGAGCAAGCAAGAACCAGTGGCAGGTGTGATCTGGCTACACTCACTTCATACAGGCAATGGAATTATCCTTAGTATATACTGAGGGTTCTCAGCTATCTAGACAGCACAAAATGCCCAACCTTCTTTTTGTCATTTAACCTGTTCTGTATCAAGCCCCTGAGATCCAGTTGGTGTAGTGGTTAAAGGTCCTGGGCTTATAACTGGGAAACTTGAAGGTCTTTTACAATTTTAACTAATTAAGCTGTGATCCTTTCACCCGAACTTGGTTCATTTCATCATTTTGGTGGGTGGCCAGACCCTGCATGATTTGCAAATAATGGCAAACCCAGTAATGTAATGAAAAAAAATTGACTGTACCACGCCAATAAATCTCCCTGTTCTGTTTTTAAATCCAGATCTCGAACTGCAAATGTTTTTACTTGCAGTCATGTTCCATGATTTCTCTGTGTAGTCATCATCCAAAGAGAAGACTGGTTCTTGGTTAAGACCTGCAAAAGTAGGAAAGGGTTTTTATGTGGGTATATTTTTTTCAGTGTTAAACAAAATTCCATAGGGGTTAGGAGGTGAGAAAATAGGATATTTTAGTTTTAGAAAACCTGTCTTTACATCTCTCTACTTTAAAAAATTCTGACGACTCCCACTTCTCCCAGAAAGCAAGGTGGTTTAAAATATTCCATCCTATATTCTTCTCCCCACTAATTATTTCACAATCTGTTACATGTTATTTTTCTTTCTTTCTGCTTTTATTCTAGTCTCAATGAAATGCAGTGAGATCAGGAACAGAACTCTTTTTTTCCCCTCCCATTATGATATTAGGTAAGCGTTATGTTAAAGAATAAAAATAAGAAAAGACATAAATGTGTTTTAAATGTCAGTTGGAAATAAAGCAGGTTTGTTCTGCCTGTATATTTGTCTCATAGTTTTGTGGGGTTTTTTTTTTTAGTATGAAAGTCAGCAAGTTTGTGGATTAGAGGCAAAAGAATTCACCACCCTCTGCTGCAGAAAAAGACCTCCAATTCCAAACTGTGTTAATATTGCCATCTGTACCATAATTAATGGCTTCATTGTGGACAGCAGGCAGTGTGATCAAACACTAGTATCTTGTAGATTAAGATTGTCTGCTTGGTTCTTGTGAAAGAGGAGGCATGAAAAGATGCCATCTCCTAAAACGGCTCTTTAGTCCTCTGCAGGGGAAAAAGTAGCATAATCTTTTGGTCCATATATAGATGTCATACTTCAGAGAGCAAAGCACATAAAATGTTTGGCTACGTTAAGCCTTTAGCTACCCAAACACAATCAACTCTCCGAGAAGCAAGGTTCTGTAGGTGTAATAGGAGAAAATGAAACACACAGGCTGATGCCGAGGTTCAAGTTGTATTTAAAATGGATCAAACACCAAGGAATAAAATAACATTGTAGCGGCGTACAGAGGTGTCACCCATCCATCTCCCATCTCTTCATATTTACACCACTCTGTATTGCAGTTTGAGATCCCGCAGGTTCATTCCTTTGATACAATTAAGCCCATAACAAGCCCGCTGATCCTGTATGAAATGCATATGGTTATGAACCATTCAGTAAGTCCATGGTACTATATACATGCCAAAATACTAGAGAGGTCTGGCTGTCTGCCATTAACTGCTTATTTTGGTTCTATAGGAAGATCCTGCTACAAGGCACTTAACACGAACACTTTACTACATAGCACTAAATATAATCAAGCACATTACAATATAGAATCAACTTCAAAACACTGTCTTTATCACAGGATGCAAAATGCTAAATTACAGTGACTCAATCATTGTTTCAGTTAAGAGTCTAACCATTTGTGCTTGGGTGTCTATTTGTGTACGTGTGCATTCATTGTTGGTAAAGAGCCATAAGCAATACAGCAATGAACAAGACTTCTTAAATATCAGACTCTGCATTCAGTCAATGAAATCCTTTCCCAATATTCATTCTTAGTCTCTAAATTCTGAAAGGCCTGCATCCATGTAGGAAGAACTGGATGACTAAGAACTTCAGAAGAACGTTGCTGGATTTAACCAAAGGCCAACTTTCTGTTTCCAATTATTAACAGCCAGATGCCTCTGGAAAGCTTACAAACAATGCATTAAGATTAGAACTTTGTTTGTAGTCTCTAGTACCTGCTGTTCTGGGATAAACACTGTCAATGAACATGAAAGCTTGCTTTAATTACCTACTGCATGGCAATTCTTTCAATTTTTCTGGACAATAACAATCAGTCACAAATTTTGGATAAAGGTATGGAGTCCAAGAGGATGAAGATGGTTTTCAGTACAGCTTCCCAATCCATGACCTAAACCTATATACCTCTAGGTCACAGGGAGAAAAAAAAAAGGAAGCGTTCAAAAAGTTGCCAGACAAAAATAATAGATACTCTTTATGGTTGTGCCTCTGTGCAATTGCTCATGGAGTCAGCCAGCAGAAAGTGACACTGGATTTAATCTTAAAGAGTCTAATGCAAGATGTGACTGTAGCTGAATCAGTAACCCTGATGCTATCACATTTAATTTGATTTTATATACAAGTGGAAAATTGCCAAGGAAAGACAATTTTGACTTCAGGCTGATCTAAAAAAGCAAAAATTACTTTCCTTCGGAATTGCCTTGCCTTGCCTTGCCCTTGCCCTTCATCCCTTCCTTCTCAGTTTCTGTGAGACATGCTTTAGAGACATGGAATAGCTGTGTCCACATTCTCACTGCTGCACAAAAATCTTTTTTTCTCCCTTCCCCTTGAGTTCTCTCCTTGTTTCCCTCAGCTGACACAACTTTGGTCATGGAGTGAAAGTGGGGTGGCAAGGATTAGATGGGGTGCTTGAAGAGGAGCAGGGAGATCTTCAGCTTTAAGAGTTTGGACCAGTTGCTTTCTCTCATCCCAATCTATGACAAGGTTTTAGTTATGGAGATAAAAATGAAAGAGGAAATGCATGTATATATGGAGGAAAGGCAGGAGATGCATCAATCAATCATGTTACACCATTGTTCTGACATAACATGGTTCTTTATATACTTCTGATATATTAGAAAATAACCTGAAATTTATCCCAAAATCCAACACACCTCTGCTTATGAATTCAGTGGGATATACTTTGGAACAGAATTTTTTTTTCCTGAAATTGTAACAATTTTGTTTTCCATAAATGCCTTTATGTTCCTACTTCCACCCATATTTTCTCAAACAACAGCTTTCTAACAGGACTAGCAAGTTCATCTTGGTTTGTTGACACAAGCAAAGCACAAACAAATGGAAACCACATATGATCTTGAAAAACTAAGGATACCTAAACATGGTTGATCTCTGAATAAGAAACCACCAGCAAATACCAGGATCCAAGGCTGCAGACTTGTCTATTCCACGACTTAGCAGTGGCAAACCAGAACTGTATTGCTGCCAAGAAAACTACATGGACATGTCTGTGTAGTCCCCAGGTATTGAGCTCAACCTGAAGAAGACTTTGACTGTCTATAGAAAGAGAAGAACCCATAAAGATCATTGATTGCTGAACTTTACAATGGAAAATTTTGGCAGGAGGTCAGCAAAACCTATTTTATCTCACTATGAGCAAACTTTTCTTCTGAGAAATATTATTTCAGATAAAAACTTTTTTTCTTAATTGACATGAGCCTCCACTAGCTCTTTAATTTTGAACCGGCAATCAATTATGGGCACAATTATGCCAGGGAAATCAACTGTAGGCACAAATCATCTTTCTCTTCCCATTTTGTGCTTCCAATTGATTGCACCTGTTAATTTTAGAATGTAGATTCTCCCATAAATAATAGTTATCAGAGTAGCAACAATGTATTTCTATGAAATTATAATAATAAATTTTAAATGGTAGCTTTCAATTTTCTGAGAATGAGGCCAAGCAAAATTGTGAGTCAGGACCTACCCATAAAATGAGAGTCACTTCCCCTGAGCATTCTTTCCTCACTTTTGCACCCTATATAGGAAGGAAGGAAGGAAGGAAGGAAGGAAGGAAGGAAGGAAGGAAGGAAGGAAGGAAGGAAGGAAGGAAGGAAGGAAGGAAGGAAGGAAGGAAGGAAGGAAGGAGGGAGATGGGAATGAGGGATGGATGGAAGGAAGGAAGGAAGGAAGGAAGGAAGGAAGGAAGGAAGGAAGGAAGGAAGGAAGGAGATGGGAATGAGGGAGGGATGGATGGAAGGAAGGAAGGAAGGAAGGAAGGAAGGAAGGAGGGATGAGGAAAGGAAGGAAGGAAGGAAGGAAGGAAGGAAGGAAGGAAGGAAGGAAGGAAGGAGATGGGATGAGGAAGGAAGGAAGGAAGGAAGGAAGGAGATGGGAATGAGGGATGGATGGAAGGAAGGAAGGAAGGAAGGAAGGAAGGAAGGAAGGAAGGAAGGAAGGAAGGAAGGAGATGGGAATGAGGAATGGAAGGAAGGATGGAAGGAAGGAAGGAAGGAAGGAAGGAAGGAAGGAAGGAAGGAAGGAAGGAAGGAAGGAAGGAGATGGGATGAGGAAAGGAAGGAAGGAAGGAAGGAAGGAAGGAAGGAAGGAAGGAAGGAAGGAAGGAAGGAAGGAGATGGGATGAGGAAGGAAGGAAGGAAGGAAGGAAGGAAGGAAGGAAGGAAGGAAGGAAGGAAGGAAGGAAGGACGGAAGGAAGGAAGGAAATGGGAATGAGGAATGGATGGAAGGAAGGAAGGAAGGAAGGAAGGAGTCAGGCAGGCAGGCAGGAAGGAAAGAAGGAGATGGGAATGAGGGAGGGAGGGATGGAAGGAAGGACGGAAGGAAGGATGGATGGATGGAAGGATGGATGGAATTGGGAATGAGGAATGGATGGAAGGAAGGAAGGAAGGAAGGAAGGAAGGAAGGAAGGAAGGAGATGGGAATGAGGGATGGATGGAAGGAAGGAAGGAAGGAAGGAAGGAAGGAAGGAAGGAAGGAAGGAGATGGGAATGAGGGATGGAAGGAAGGAAGGAAGGAAGGAAGGAAGGAAGGAAGGAAGGAAGGAAGGAAGGAAGGAAGGAAGGAAGGAAATGGGAATGAGGAATGGTTGGAAGGAAGGAAGGAAGGAAGGAAGGAAGGAAGGAAGGAGATGGAAGGAAGGAAGGAAGGAAGGAAGGAAGGAAGGAAGGAAGGAAGGAAGGAAGGAAGGAAGGAAGGAAGGAAGGAAGGAAGGAAGGAAGGAAGGAAGGAAGGAAGGAAGGAAGGACGGAAGGAAGGAAGGAAATGGGAATGAGGAATGGATGGAAGGAAGGAAGGAAGGAAGGAAGGAAGGAAGGAAGGAAGGAGATGGGATGAGGAATGGATGGAAGGAAGGAAGGAAGGAAGGAAGGAAGGAAGGAAGGAAGGAAGGAAGGAAGGAAATGGGAATGGATGGATGGATGGATGGAAGGAAGGAAGGAAGGAAGGAAGGAAGGAAGGAAGGAAGGAAGGAGATGGGAATGAGGGAGGGAGGGATGGAAGGAAGGAAGGAAGGAAGGAAGGAAGGAAGGAAGGAAGGAGATGGGATGAGGAAGGAAGGAAGGAAGGAATGGAAGGAAGGAAGGAAGGAAGGAAGGAAGGAAGGAAGGAAGGAAGGAAGGAGCGAGAGAGAAAGGAAGGAAGGAAGGAAGGAAGGAAGGAAGGAGATGGGAATGAGGAATGGAAGGAAGGAAGGAAGGAAGGAGATGGGATGAGGAAAGGAAGGAAGGAAGGAAGGAAGGAAGGAAGGAAGGAAGGAAGGAAGGAAGGAAGGAAGGAAGGAAGGAAGGAGATGGGAATGAGGGATGGATGGATGGATGGATGGATGGAAGGAAGGAAGGAAGGAAGGAAGGAAGGAAGGAAGGAAGGAGATGGGAATGAGGAATGGAAGGAAGGAAGGAAGGAAGGAAGGAAGGAAGGAAGGAAGGAAGGAAGGAAGGAGATGGGATGAGGGAAGGAAGGAAGGAAGGAAGGAAGGAAGGAAGGAAGGAAGGAAGGAAGGAAGGAAGGAAGGAAGGAGGATAAGTGCATGGAAATCAGCAAATGATTTCCTACTGTACTACACAGTTATATAACTTTCTGTCTCAATTAATGGACTTCTTGACCATTAATTCATTCTGTATTTGAAAAAACCCTCCATTTGTTTTTGATACCAATCCTGTTCATGTTATTTCCTTAAAATCAAGATACTGCATAAACATTCTTTTAACAAATTACCATTTCCTAAGTGTCTCCTCAGGGGTAATGCTGCATATAATTGTTCCAAAAAAGTTTTGTTTTGTTTTGTTTTAAATGTCCACTCATTGGGAATATACACCATAATTTATTGTTCATGTTGCTGGTGGTATGTTTTTCAATTTTCTTGGCTTTTCTGTTTCGGTTTATTTTTCTTTTCAACTCAGCAGTGGTATTTGTGAAGAAAATGAATTTGTAAATAAGGTTTCTGTGCACAAGAAAAATAAAGGAAATGAGTGAGAGAGAGAGAGAGAGAGGGAGAGAGAGGGAGAGGGAGAGAGAGAGGGAGAGAGAAACAAATTTCAGGACTTGATCGACATATTTTAGCAGTGATCTATACATGGAGAATTCTGTTCACAATCAATATGTGGACATGCTATAGAGAAGACCATGACATTCCAGACATTGGGTCAGATAACTTAACTAAGAAATCCTTCTCTAAAACAGCAGGCAAGAAGGAATCCTTACTGGAATGACCTGTAGTTTGAATCCAGGTATGCCAAGATGAATTGTTCCAATTCAGGCCTGCGACATTTTATTGCTAGAAGTCAAGTTCAGATAGCTTTTGTGCACTCATAATGTCCTTGACACCATCAGTCTGGTTTGACCTGAAGTGAGTAATTTCACACTGTTGTACAGGAGGCGTGACCCTGGTCTAATAGTGCTTTCCTTTTCCCTACAGTGCATGGTAAATCATGGGTTATAGAGGAAGTGATTCATACTCTGATCACACACAACATTTATTCAACCAGGTTTATAGAAACATAGACTTGATTTGTTTGAGGATGGTAAGAGTTCCTAGACTTGATATAGGATTTTTGCATATTCACAATAAACATCACTCACCTTTTTTCTCTTAATCTGTAAGGGAGAATTAGGATCCTCATATTATTCAAAGAGACTAGCGAGGTGGGAGTGCCTAGCTGATCTTGGCTGATCATAAAAAGCTAAGGCAGATCAAATTTAGTTACCACTTGATGGAGTTCATTAGGAAATCCAGGGCTATAGGCTAGACTAGAAAGGCAAACACTTGCGCAAATGCACACACACACCTGAAAACAAAAACAGGAGGAGGCAATGGAAAATCTTTATTGTTGCCAAGGAAATTACATAAAATATAAGAAGGAAAGTTTTATTATGGTTAGAATCAATATTCATGTTGGATATGAAACTTCTGAAAGCCAAAAGTCAGCATAGAAATATCTATCTATCATCTGTCATCTATCTTTAAGTGATATTTTATGCTTAGAACCAATATTTCTGATACAGCTTTGTGGATGTTCAGAAAAAACAGAGAACATAGATTGAGTCTGCAAATCATGGCAGTTAGAAATTCCAATTTTCCAGCTGCATATAGTATCAAGAGCTAATATACTGCAAACTTTTTTATTGTAATCTACGTCTCCCTCTCGTGTTCCCCTTCCTTCTCCTCCTCCTCATTTTGGGAGGCCATATTTATACGCATTCGTTTGGATTATTGCTTGAGTTTCTATCCAAGCATGGTGCAAATAACAATTGATAAAGGAATTAATCATAACACCACACATTTTTTATTGGGGGGGGGAAGTGTACAATAAACTAAACTGAGAGTTTGTGTAGATAGAATATATTGTATGGAATACATTAGTTAATAATTTCTAACTGAAGTAAGTGAACAGGAACTACGATTAACTTGCAAACTGGCTATGTGCTAAACTCACTACTGGAACATTTAAATACAGTTTAAGATTTTTTAATAGGGCTACCAGACATGGACTTCAAAACTCCAGTTGACCACTGGATGGCAGCTAAGAAACACAGAAAATCAGAAAATGTTAACTTTTGAGATATAATGAGAAAAATAGGTAGATGATAGATAGATAGCGTATTTATTTTGGTCAGTGACCAGATGAAACAGAATATATATAAACTAAATACAGCAGAGAGAGAAGAGAAAACAAACAAACAAGTAAACCATCCACCTAGCCATAAGACCTAATGTGAAGACAAGAGCATTGGGAATTTGTTGTTCAGTCGTTAAGTCGTGTCCGACTCTTCGTGACCCCATGAACCACATCGCACCAGGCCTTCCTGTCCTTCACTGCCTCCCTGAGTTTGCTCAGTTTCATGCTCATTGCTTCAGTGATGCTATCTAACCATCTCATCCTCTGCCATCCTCTTCTCCTTTTGCCTTCAATTAGGAAAAAAAAATAGGAAAAAAATATAGCTAGATACTATCACCAATGATGCAAACAAACGTTTACAAGAACTCAAAGAAGCAGTTACTGGCCAACAATCTTTGTGAAATAATATCCTTCGGATCATAAGCATTCAGATGCTACTGAACAACTGAACAACAGTGTTCATCTGAATGTTCACTGCCCAAAGATGGTAGCCCTAGATAAATACAGATGTTACATTTCTCAGGAGAAAATTAAACATCTGTATTCACCTCCAATACCTATAATGGGGACTGGGATTGGGGTGACTGGGGCGCTTTAAGGAGAACAGATGAGAAGAATATTTAGCCAGCATCTCATCTGTGAATGACTGGGAAAACTGAAATAACCAGAAATCTTGAAATGTGTTGTGATTATTGAAATAATCTCCTGATCTCATTTCCTTGCTAAAGCTGGCTCAAGATATTTGCAACATACGTTGAAACAAAAAACATGACTCTGTTTCTTAATCAGTAGTAAACTGGGTTTCCAGCTGAATCTTAGACTTCTTTCCTGAGATGGGACAACAACATTCAGTTCTACAAAGCTGATAATGACACCTCCTTCCAGTCATTTTATAAAGGTATCTCATTTCCATTTGCTTTTATAAAAAAAATACTGTCTATTATACAGACACACAAACACACACACTTTCTCACAAGGAAACAGCTAAGTACATACACACATTCTGTTCCTTCACTTCAGGTGACAGAACAAAAAAGAAAAGGGGGAAAACAGGTTTGAGAAAAAACAGAGAGGGGTCCAGTGTAGTGGTACAAAAAGGGGTTAAGGAGTCCACTCTGTTACAACAATGTGTGAGGGCATTTGAATCTCCTGCTTAATTGTTTTGTTTTCAACAGTTGATTGTACTGTGATCAGCAAATATGGAGCAGTCCCTAAAATTCACAGGCAGTTATTTTGAGAAAAAAACCCTCCTCTTCCTACTGGATCAATTCAACAGCTCCCCACATCTGTTTGAAACATAGGAAATAGTTCTTTGCCATCCCCCAAAATATAAGTGTTAAGGATTACTTTATATCATAAAAGATTATACACTGTACTTCTTCTGCCAGGAGGATTCAAAATATTGTTTATTCCAACACATTAAATAATTTAGGGATAAATTAAGAGGAATTTACCATCCAGATGTTTACAGCTCATGGCTTTTGCTGTCCTGAATGTGGGCTCCCGACAACTCAATATAAACCCAATATGGTTTCTTTTTGACCTTGCCAGCATTTACATTTGTTTGCTGTGCTCGTTACTATCTGTGAAATCCAACTTTTGATGTCATCTTGGATTTTCCAAGGTGAATGATGATATGTCTGACTGTTTTTGATAGAGTCACATAGTAAAGGTCTTCTCCCCACCTTTGATGATTCCTTTTGATGGCAGCGCATATATTCTGTTCCACAGCTGGGTGGCCTTTCTATTAAATTTTATTTGAAGTGGTATTACTTATGTGTCATCTAAACTAGATTCCAATTTAGTTCCCATATGGCTATCTTTTTTAGTACCTCTTGTATATTTTCAGTGCATTTGAACGCGATACAAACAAAACCCATTGTTGCTAGCAATCAAAGTGTGGCCAATGTCCCATAAAGTGATACAATAAAACAGGTTTACTGATAACATTGTCACCAACCTTTCAAAATAAAAGAATGGCATCAGATGTTTTTAGGATTAGTTTCTACATATATAGGCTTCTAGAAACCGTTGCAAAGGAACAGTGGGGTTGTTCATCAGTCAGATAAACTGACACCTTCTGTACCACATTTTCTGCTCACGGAGTCATTTGTCAGAGGCATCCTCTGATTTTGTCAGCTGTCACTCACCAGGGGCGAAAGAAAGAGCAGTGTGCAATGACATACATGGAGCTGTGTTACAATCCATGTTTGTCAGAATTGTCACTGATGTTTGCCCAGAAGATGTCCTTCAGATATCCACCCCTGGGATTTTTCAGGCTATTAAAAATACCAAGTAGTTTACAAACTGTCTTAAAGTTTCCATTCTTCCTTTTTTTGTTGTTCATATAAACAAGCAAACGGCAGCACTATTGTTGGAATAGCGTACTACTTAACGTTGACCACAGTCTCACCTTGCTATACAAGGTTTGGTATATTTCCTATCCGAAACTTTCTATGACATGTACAAGAAGGCTTGATTAAAAATAGCTCTGCCTTACCATTTATTGTAGCACTGTTTGATCACGAGAAGCATTTTTGTAAAGTGTATCTCTGGTTCCCAGCACCTGAAGGCAAATTCTCCAGTGCTTGTTCAGTTCCACTGACATCAATAATGTTGGCCTCTCTGGGGTGATCTCAGGGAGAAATGATACTTTCTTAGATTGGAGGGAGGGTTTGTGACAGTCCTCAGTTGGGCCTTTCTGTTCTGGTTCTTCCAGAGTTGAGGTCAACTCAGGAACTATTGGGGTTCTTCCCTTTTTGATGTCCAAAATAGCCACATAATCTGGATGTGGCATTGCTCATTCCCTAAAGCAACCAGCTACCTGAAAATGAACTCCACTCTTTGGTTAGATGGGAACACCAGTAATCTTCCCAATCTCTCTTCCTCCTCTACTTTTTATTTCTTGTTTGATTGATTGTATGTATTGGTTTACACATTTGAATGATCTCTAAATGATTTTTTCTGCTTTTCTGTATCTATTTTCTGTTATTGAATTGTCATTTTGCAGCCCAAATATGGCAGCCCAACTTCTTGACAATGTGGGGGGGGGAGGGGTGTCTTCCTTTGTCTTCTCTCATCCTTATTTTATTTTATTATTTGTATGGACAGTCTGCTGTGTAATAAACTACTCTATTATCTGACGCATAACAGCGTAGGCTAACTAATACTAACAACAATAATGTGACTTTTCAGGGGAAGAAGTTGGGACATTTCTAATGAACAAATGCAACTATGTCATAAAAGTTGGATTAGGATTTGCTTTATTTTGACAATTTGGGTATTTTTAGAAACTGGACAGACTACAGCCCACAACTGCACTGATTGCTTTGAAAACGGCACAGTCTCTGCTATGCATTATTTGTGAAAGTGTTCACCTACCCACATAAAATGAGCATCGTAATGAAAAAAAGTATTTTTTGCCCTGTATGGATTATATATGAAAAATAACTAGCAATTTAATTTGGTTTTAGTTTTATTTCATTTTGACATTATGAATTTCTCTGTCTGGATAACAGCAGGGAATGTTGCTGCTTCTATATAAAGATTACTCACTTTCCTTTGAAATGTATTATTGAAAACGACTGTACAGCTTTCTTTGGGGATGATGTCATCTCAACTGACATTTGAGTTACAATAATAAGGTAGCCTAATTCCTCTAAATATTTTGGAATAATGTGTAGATTGGCCAATCTAAATCCGGTGTGCTGGTTACCATAAACTTGCCAGGTCTTCAGCACGAAGGCAAGATGTGCAATGGGTAATATGCAGTGATAAAATAATTTGTTAGTAACACATATTAGTAGAGCAACAGATTTCTTTTTTGCTCAAAATGACCTTCTGATACAAATAATTGCTGCCTATGATTGAGGAATCTCTTCATTTATACTTTCAAATTTGAACAGATTTGAATTATATGACAACATTAGATTGGTATCATAGTTCCTTTCTTTGGTGTCTTCCTGAAAACTTTTTTATTGCCTATTATGAACTAGAAAAACAATCACATCCAGTGTAAAACATTGAGGGCAAAAGAAACTACTAATGTGTCAGCAATTTTTTTTCAGGGACAACTGGCATGATGCAATCCTGTACAATTTTAGGCATTAAAACTAATTTTTAAAAAGCCAAAATCCACAGGATTGTGGTCATCTCAGGCCAGGGTCTTGCAAAACTTCATGAGAGAACATAGCGTCTCAGGAGACATATTAATATTTCAAGATTTTCTGACACACACACAAATGTTGATTATGTAAGACATGCTGATGAGATGGAGTAGTGACTTGGAAAGGGGAAAAGATAGAATCTTTTTAGAAGAAAAGTCTTTAAATTTTTCAGTTGCTCCATCTCAGCATCAATTCTCTCATCCTAACCACTTATACCAACTTCTGGTCAGCTAATGTCTATGCAGCACTCTGCTTTTAGATTTTTTTTCTTTAAAGTCCAGTTTATAAAGTGAAGCAAATTTACCACAGAAAGTCGTGATGGGATCCTAAATATATATTAACCATTTTATCTAGGTTTCTGCTGTAATAGGTGGTACGAATTGTCCATGCTTCCTCCTTCACTGAATAATTGGGAAGAAAGGTTCTAGCCTGCTTGCTTGGTAAGTTAAAGGGATTGAATGGCTATATTTTCAAAGGGGACCTTGTGGCTTGGAATCTGAGCAATTCCATTGTTGGACATGAGCTCAACTGTTGTAGGACCTCAAACCCATCAAGATTACCCTGAGTTCAATTTGGACAGCCTTTGTGGTCTAATTGTGCAGAGAGTAAGGAAGATGACCTTGGTGGAGATATGCAAGAACTGTTACCTAGACAAAAGGGGCTGAAACATTTTTAAAGTCCAGAGATAAGCTTTGGAAGTGGCTCAGGCAGAAACCTCCCTAATTCACTGGAGTACAATAAAGGGGAGGAGATACAGCACAATCAGACTTGCAAGATTCTGTGATTATAGCCAGCCTCAATAAAAGTAGTTTTAGACTTCCTGTGGAGTTGATTTCCTGCTCTGGTCTACCTAGTGGGGCTGACAAATCTATCTAAGATTTCTGGAGCAGTAAAGAAGCAATATTTTATTGAGTTTATGATTTCTTATTGGAAGCTGTCATGGGAAGGCTTGACCCAAAAAGTAGGCCTTTCTGCATTGAACAATTTGGCTCCCACATGATCCCCTATGCCTGTAAAATAAGGTTTAGCTTAAAACAGGAAACAATGCCTACACATCTATGCTCACAAAAGTTTCCAAGGTAGAAATACCTCAGCTGTACGTTCAGAGACCTATATAGAATCAGATTAGAGACCTGACACGATTAAAGATGCCAAGCTTTTTCTGCCTGAATAAGTAACCATCAATGCTTAGAAAAAATAGAAGAAAAGCCCTTTTTCTAAAATTACTTATGGAGAATAAACCAATGGATAAACAAGGTATGAATATTTAACTGTATTGTATGTCTGATTTGAAGTATTAAGTATGCAAGAAGGATAGAATATTTCTAAACAGTTAACATTTTAAGGAGAAGAATTTATCAGATGCCTTAACCAGGAAACCTGCTTATCCTGAACCCTCATGAAAACAAAAGCAGAGAGATTTTTTTCTCACAATATGCAACAGATAATTGCATTCTGAATGTTCAGTGGAACATTTCATTCTGGTACATTCCTCACAGGACAGATTGTTTGCTATTGTGTTGTTAGTTTGCAAAGAACTATTATGTACCAAGATATTTTTCATTTCCCTCTCACCTGAAAAGCAAAGCCCTGCTAGTCAAAAGAGGTGTTTGAACTGAATGTTCAAGCTCAGAATGTTGCCTAGTGTTATTGCACTAATAGCAAACAAAAGGGAGAAGTCAAGAAGCAGAAGTTAACCAAAATGTGCTGTTTATAAGGGGGACTTGGAAAACAATTCAGTGAGCTGGACCAACCATTTCCCTGCCCATGCCTCTGGCTAATCATATATTTGATTATTATAAATATGACCCTATGGATTTTAGTATATAACCTAGAGTTTCCTTCTTCCATATACTGTCGTAACCTGTTGAACTGTGGTCTCCCTTGATAGTGCAGAAATTGAGGCCGCACACTATCCAATATGCAGAAGAAGAATTTGGCTCACAGGTGACATGGTTCTCACACTGAAGCAGAAGGACATTTGCAGCCTCAGTTCACCATTTGAAAATGACTGATCCAACAGCTGGCATCTCTAGCAGCTAGTCAGCTGTCTTCAGCTTGATGAGTCATAAACTGTGTAAAGTTTATTCTATGGGATTGATATAACTATTAACCCTCTGATCTACCTACTGAAAAATTTGAGCATTTGTGGAGATGGCTGATCCTGACGTTCAGATAGCGCATCTTAAATATCAGCAATACTGGGACGAAGATATCACCCTCCAGTCCAAGTTTCCCAAGGACATCAACAGTGTGATACAGAAGTGTCAGAACCTCCAGCAATCAATCTATCAGCTCATTAGTTCCTTGCTTCATTTCTGCCATTTTCCAGTAGTGGGGAGGGGGGAACAATGAAGATGAAACCGTTAACACAGATGGACTGTTGTCTAGCAGCAGGAAAGTACAAGGTCGTACCAACATGAGAACCAAGAACTGGCCGAGGAGACGGGGGGGGGGAGAGAAGTGAGGGTAAAAGTAGATTGGGAATGTGCAGGCTTTTAGTTTCAGCAATGCTTTGAAGCTGCATGTATGTCTCAACAAATGAATTTCTTTTTGAACTTGACTCGGGTCTCCAGAGATTTTTCTTCACTTGGATTTGAACATCTAAGTGAAGACCTGACAAGAAGTGGTAGACTTGGTATGTCTTGGTCCAAAAAGTCCATTCTTATGTTCTTATATTCATATTGTGCTATATATTTTTTAATAGTAGTGTAAGTTTGAGGCTAATTGTGTGCTTATTTTAGACCATCCTTGACTCAGTTAGCAAGTTGTGCTGTGGTGTTCTAGATCCTATCCCATAAGTCTCTTTCCCCTGTCCTTCTCTTTCAGCAAAATCAGTGGCTGGGGCCATACTCAGGTTGTGTTTGACAGACAAATAGTACAGATGCCAAGGTCTGGAGTGAATTTTAACAGCAGCAAAATTGTCTGCCCAAAAGCCTTACATCTGAAGTTACTATGCTGGCTGTGGTGATGGCTTTGTGAATGCCTACAGTATTCCCAATGGATTGCTAAGAAACTAGGCAAACTGTCTTGTCCCTGGATTTTATTTCTTCTTTGACTGACCTGTAACAAAAGGAGGTTACTCTTTATTACAGGGCAAACCCTGAACATATCCTTACAAATGTTGTTTACATGATCAAGTAATGATGCCCCAAAGACTCTTTCCCAGCACAGTATCATAAGCAACTGAATTTAAGCTAGTTTGCCTGCATGATATTTTGTGGAATATACAATTCCTTCTTTCCTTCTTTCCTTCTTTCCTTCTTTCCTTCTTTCCTTCTTTCCTTCTTTCCTTCCTGCTTTCCTTCCTTCCTTGGAGTAAGAACAATACTTTCTGTGAGTAGCATCTTTTCCCATTTATTATGACTAGCTGGAGATATTTCTTCTGGTTACTTTTGCTCCTCTGGGTCTCCTTCCTGTGAACCTTATATTCCTTGAACTGAGGTGCCTCTCAAGACAATCTTTGCCTCCAATGCCCATTAGATTCAGTGAGGCTCAGGCTATGGTCTGATGGCTGTTGATATACCAGCACCTAAGGACCACAGATGTCCTCACCTATTTACTGAACTGAAAACATCTAGAAGATTATAACACTATGAAATTGGTCCGAGATTTAGGATTTGCCATTCTATTTTTAATTCAGAGATTGAGCCACACTTATATTTCTGGCAGCATAATTCAATAATTTACATAACTGAATGCACCATGTGAATGTATGATGGAGAGCACATGGAAAAACCATCAAGCTCACCTTCAGCAGAGAGGAAGAAATAATGTATGACTGACTGAGGAAAGTTTGTTAAAAGTTCTGAACAGAAACTTTGATAACTGTCACTGAAAACCTATACAGCTTTGCTTTCGGCTATAAATGCAGTGTTAGCAGTTCTGAAATATCTTCCTTAACTTTGGGAAAAGGAAGAACAATTTGGACAGAATTATGTAAATACATGTTTGATTGTTTAAAAATTTGTTGCCCCTGGGAAAAAGTTAAGAATGAACAACTGTGGGAAGATCAAGGGGTGAGAGTCCTGCATAGTTTTTAAGCAGCACTCGTGTTGAACAGACAATATGTCCCCAGTAGGTTGCATCCTTATGTTTTTCTCTTGAAAAAGATAATCCAAAAGTTGACTACAATAAATCAAAAAACCAAAACAAAACAAAATAAATATTCTTTTTGGGCCCATCTGGAATCTCCTTCCTACTAACTTGTACACTGTAACCAGTCGGCACATGAATAGTTTAGCAGAAGAATACCTGAAAAAAAAATCTTGTTCCATATTGATCTGCTGAATTTTTGCAATCAGAGATCTTCTTGGTTATGCTCCTTTCCATAAAGATGCACTTGACATCAGTCAGGAAGAATGCCTTTTCTGCTAAGAGGATAATATTTTGGAGCACCCCTTTCCTACAAACCCAGAGGAGGCTTGGAAATCGTGATATTGCCACTGAACTTCCTTTGGCCATTTAATTGCTTCATTTGGTGTGCTTAATTACTGTATTTGATGTGTTTTCAGATTAATATTTTGATTGCAATTATATTCAACATACTTTTTTTAATAGACAATACTTGGATGCATTACCTGAGAGGTTGTACATAAATATTTAAAATACATTAATAAGCCAAACGGTCAAAGGTTTAACAGATAAACAGTTAATTGAACTAATTCAAACTCTTTGTCCTTATTGTAAGGAACCAATAACTTTGCTATCTCTTTTTCATGCATCCAATTGACATTTTAAGTGTGCATGGGATTGCTCTTAGTGCACGATTTTTTATTTTTCATTTTTTTTATGAAAGCTCTGGCTTTCCATGCACTGCAAAGCCAAACTTTAAGCCATGTCTTAAATATAAACTGTGCTCCATCTTCTCACCATGGGTAGCTAATATGGATGGTAGGTTGTTTCGAAATAGGAACATTTACACTCCATAGGGGGGAGAAGGGGAGAAGGCAAAACAGGTCCCGGATGTCATGGCTTGGGAACTGTTCTTCCAAAAGCAGCATCTGGCACATTTCAGTACTTAATGGCAGTGCCCCTGGTTGTGTTGCATGCTTCAATGATTCTGAACATGAAATTTCAATAAAGTCTTTGGAACTTTGGATAGCTTTGGATAGCTAGGTGTTATCTGAGTCTATGAAATGTGTACATAGATCAGATGCATTGCCAAGTCATCTTGACAAAGATGACGTTATGTCTCTTATTATAAGACAAACATCATAATTAGAGTAATATCTAATCAACCCATGCTACTAAAAAAGAAAAAAAAATGATAACCAACCATAACATTATATGATGTTATATGGGGCCAGTCACCCTTGCTCAGCCCTTGGAAAAAGGCCAGGGCAAACCACTTCCAAACATCTTGCCAAGAAAACTGCAGGGACTAGTCCAGGCAGTTGCCAGGAGTCAACACTGTCTTGAAGGCATAGATGATAGATAGATAGATAGATAGATAGATAGATAGATAGATAGATAGATAGATAGACAGACAGATAGATATTAAAACCTCAGTTTTTAATATAGTTGTCTATTTGATTATCAATAATATTTATACAGTGGTTTCATTAACAGTTTTTCTTGCTGCGGTGCCCATGTGCAAAATCCTTTACAGATCTCTGTGTCACCAATAAGGCAAAAGAAGTTATCCCAGTCAAAGAAGCAAAGCCAGGAAAAGACTGTGTGGAGTGTAAAACAAAATTTATAGCTAGTTTTAACATTTACAGTGCAATTTCGGACCTCTCGCAGGTCAACCCATTAAAGTTAAAGGAAAGTAATATGTATGCTGGAAGAAAATTTAAGGTTATGGATGAGGAATGTTCCAAGATAGTGGTCATGGGAGAACTACTGGTAATAGTTTGAGATGACCAGGGGTGCAGAAATACAAAAGATCAAGCCAGAAGTCAGGCCCAGAGAATAGAATTGGATCAAAGGATGAATCAGGAGGCAGGATGATGGGAAAAGCCACCAATGCAGATCAAAGAATGAACCACAGCAGAGATCAGAATCAAAAGTTAGAACTACAGTTAGTCCAACTGAAAAGACAGCACCTCAACATTCAGGAAGACCATCTGACAAGGTCACTTCCCTCTCCAGAAAGATCCAGTGACCCTTTAGTCTTGAGGTTACTTGTGTCTCTCCAGATATTGCCATCTATATTTTGATGGCCCTCTGAACACATCCAGATACTTGTCACCTGATTTAATATACAGGAATGATAAAGTCATCCTCTAGTTAGGATTCCCCAATTACCCAAACATGGGACAATTTGCTTTTAAATACATGGCAAGGCCATGAATATTGATGGGTCACAGAGGGAGTAAACTGCATCTCTGGGTTGCTATAATGTAACAGGTGCAGGTCTTAAAAGACAAAGTGTAATTTCATTAATACAAACAGCAATCACAATTGCACTGTGTGTCTAATTATATCTGATTAACTTGTCATAAGTAAATTTAATTAAAGAGGTAAGATGGACCAACTGTTTTAAAAGATAGCAAGCAGGTTTAGAACCAAGGACATACAGCCAAATGCTCTTCCTGTTGAAAGCAAAGGGCAATGCCTGCATTCAGATGCATTTCCGATATTTACATGGACTTGGGAAACATGAGAATTCTGAAATCATGGGTTGAGAAACCAAACAGCAAAAGCAGAACAGAAAAAATGTATTGGGAATAAAGGAATAGGTTTAATAGAAACCTAATCTTAAAATTTGGGGAACAGTTCCAGAAAAGATACCTGCTTCTAATGCCTTTGAGGAACAATTCAGAGAGATAAGTTCTCCATTACCCTTTCTCAAATGATAGCTGCAATGCCCCAAGAAAATTGTGCCAAGTAGAAAGCAATTCAATATATTCTGATACATTTGGAATATTGACACTGAATAGATCTTTCAGTGTATTTCATTTCTCCTTCTCTTTTTGCCTTACCCTCAGGCTCTTGCTGACAAATTAATATCACTGTGTCACTCGTATTTGGATTAGTTATTCTGTCCATACCAAGAATAGCCTAAAAGAGATGGACCTCTGTGTGCATTTTGTTTTGAAGATACTCAAAGTCACCTTGGCTGAAAAAAAAAAAGTCCTTTGTTTGAATAACATTTACGTTGTTCTAAATTTATAAAGGCTGTCAGATCAGAACTGCTAAATGAGCAGTAACCAGAGGAATAGTCTTTGAAATGGAAATTTATATTCATCATTAAATCAATTTATTCATTTAAAGTGATTAAAGTCAACCCTAGTTCAGGTAGCTGTTTCTTTGCTTTCACAAACAAGAAGCACACATTGTGCTGGGGAACGAAATTATAACCTTGCCCTTAAATGTCTTCTTCCCAGAGGTTCAAGCTATTAGTGAACACTGATAACT